>NC_041384.1:3383370-3407949 GCF_002162155.2 Triticum dicoccoides | reverse complement strand
GGGGCGGCGTCCTGGGCGGCGTTGAGGTCGGGGTCGGGGGCGGCGTCCGGGGCGGCGTTGAGGTCGGGGGTGGGGGCGGCATTGAATCTGGGGTCGGGGGCGGCGTAGAGGGTTTGCGGAGAGCGCGCGGCGGCCGAGGGGCGACGGCGGCGGCGAGAGTGGAGTTGGATAATTGGGGAATGAAGTGGCCGTGGGGAAGGATGAACCGCGTGGTTAAGTCAGAAATACTAGTAGCGCGTTCCAGAAAGGACGCTACTGCTACGTTAGCTACAGAGCGTTTTGGAATACACGCTAGTGGTACACCATTCTCTTTTTTCCCTTTTTCATTTAGTTTTCTTCACATTTTTTTCCTTTCACCTTATTCTATTTCTTTCATTTTAAATTACCTTTCTATTTGCTTTCCATTTAATTTTATATCCTCTATCAGTAGCGAGTTTAGACTAAAGCGCGCTGCTACAAAGAAAGTAGCGGTAGCGCGGTTCGTTATAGGTCGCTACTACTATGTGTAGCCTATCGGCTAAGCCGTGGGAATTTTAGTAGTAACGTGTTTAGAGGAAGACGCGCTACTGCTAGAACTTTATCTGCAGCGCGGTTTTCGCAGGCTCGCTACTGCTACTTAGCACCAGCGTGCTTTTTTGACCCTCGCTACTGCTAAAGTTCTGTGTATAAGGTTTTCCCTAGTAGAGATGTGGAGCTTTGGCTCATCGTATGATGTATTCGCTTCCATGTCTTTTCTTTTTCTCGGTCTGGTAGACATGTCCTTCACATAGATAACCTGTGCCACATCATTGGCTAGGACGAGCGGTTCTTCAGTGTACCCAAGATTTTTCTGATCCACTCTTGTCATTCCATACTGTGGGTCTACTTGTACCCCGCCTCCTGACAGATTGACCCATTTGCACTTAAACAAAGGGACCTTAAAATCATATCCATAGTCCAGTTCCCATATGTCAACTATGTAACCATAATATGTGTCCTTTCCCTTCTCGGTTGTTGCATCAAAGCGGACACCGCTGTTTTGGTTGGTGCTCTTTTGATCTTGGTCAATCGTGTAAAATGTATTCCCATTTATCTCGTATCCTTTGTAAATCAATACAGTCAAAGATGGTCCCCTGGACAACAAGTACAACTCATCACAAACAGTGTTGTCACCTCTGAGACGTGCTTCCAACCAACTGCTGAAAGTCTTGATGTGTTCACATGTAATCTAGTCGTCGCACTGCTCCGGGTGTTTGGAGCGCAGATTGTTCTTGTGTTCATCGACATACGGGGTCACCAAGGTAGAGTTCTGTAGAACTGTGTAGTGTGCTTCAGACCAAGAATATATGTCCCTGCATATTATTGAGTCACTTCCGAGAGTGCCGTTTCCAGTCAGTCTCCCCTCATACTGCGATTTAGGGAGACCTATCTTCTTAAGGCCAGGAATGAAGTCAACACAAAACCCGATGACATCCTCTGTTTGATGACCCATGGAGATGCTTCCTTCTGGACTAGCGCGGTTACAGACATATTTCTTTAGGACTCCCATGAACCTCCCAAAGGGGAACATATTGTGTAGAAATACAGGCCCCGGAATGACAATCTCGTCGACTAGATGAACTAGGACGTGCATCATGATATTGAAGAAGGATGGTGGGAACACTAGCTCGAAACTTACAAGACATTGCGCCACATCACTCCTTAGCCTTGGTATGATTTCTGGATCGATCACCTTCTGAGAGATTGCATTGAGGAATGCACATAGCTTCACAATGGCTAATCGGGCGTTTTCCGATAGAAGCCCCCTCAATGCAACCGGAAATAGTTGCGTCATAATCACGTGGCAGTCATGAGACTTTAGGTTCTGGAACTTTTTCTTTGGTATATTTATTATTCCCTTTATATTCGACGAGAAGCCAGTCAGGACCTTCATACTGAGCAGGTATTCAAAGAAGATTTCTTTCTCTTCTTTCGTAAGAGCGTAGCTGGCAGGACCTTCATAACCCTTCGAAGGCATGCCGTCTTTTTCGTGCAAACGTTGCAGGTCCTCCCGTGCCTCAGGTGTATCTTTTCTCTTCCCATACACGCCCAAGATGCCTAGCAGGTTCACGCAAAGGTTCTTTGTCACGTGCATCATGTCGATTGAAGAGCGGACCTCTAGGTCCTTCCAGTAGGGTAGGTCCCAAAATATAGATTTCTTCTTCCACATGGGTGCGTGTGCCTCAGCGTCATTCGGAACAGCTAGTCCGCCGGGACCCTTTCCAAAGATTACGTGTAAATCATTGACCATAGCAAGTACATGATCACCGGTACGCATGGCGGGATTCTTACGGTGATCTGCCTCGCCTTTGAAATGCTTGCCTTTCTTTCGACATTGATGGTTGGTCGGAAGAAATCGACGATGGCCCAGGTACACATTCTTCCTGCGTTTGTATAGGTATATATTTTCAGTGTTATCTAAACAGTGTGTGCATGCGTGGTATCCTTTGTTTGTCTGTCCTGAAAGGTTACTGAGAGCGGGCCAATCGTTGATGGTCACGAACAACAACGCCTTTAGGTTAAATTCCTCTTGTCTGTGCTCATCCCATGTTCGTACACCGTTTCCATTCCACAGCTATAAAAGTTCTTCAACTAATGGCCTTAGGTACACATCAATGTCGTTGTCGGGTTTCTTAGGGCCTTGGATGAGAACTGGCATCATAATGAACTTCCGCTTCATGCACATCCAAGGAGGAAGGTTATACATACATAGAGTCACAGGCCAGGTGCTGTGATTGCTGCTCTGCTCCCTGAAAGGATTAATGCCATCCGCGCTTAAAGCAAACCATACATTCCTTGGGTCCTTTGCAAACTCATCCCAGTACTTTCTCTCGATTTTCTCCACTTCGACCCGTCAGCGGGTGCTCTCAACTTCCCGTCTTTCTTACGGTCCTCACTGTGCCATCGCATCGACTTGGCATGCTATCCGTTTCTGAACAGACGTTTCAACCGTGGTATTATAGGAGCATACCACATCACCTTCGCAGGAACCCTCTTCATGTGGGGCTCGCCGTGAACATCACCAGGGTCATCTCGTCTGATCTTATACCGCAATGCACCACATACCGGGCATGCGTTCAGATCCTTGTATGCACCGCGGTATAGGATGCAGTCATTAGGGCATGCATGTATCTTCTCCACCTCCAATCCTAGAGGGCATACGCCCTTCTTTGTTGCGTATGTACTGTTGGGCAATTCGTTATCCTTTGGAAGCTTCTTCTTCAATATTTTCAGTAGCTTCTCAAATCCTTTGTCAGGCACAACATTCTCTGCCTTCCATTGCAGCAATTCCAGTACGGTACCGAGCTTTGTGTTGCCATATTCGCAATTGGGGTGCAACCCTTTTTTGTGATCCTCTAACATGCGATCGAACGTCAGCTTCTCCTTTTGACTTTCGCATTGCGTCCTTACATCGACAATGACCCGGCGGAGATCATCATCATCGGGCACATCGTCTGGTTCCTCTTGATCTTCAGCAGCTTCACCCGTTGCAGCATCATTGGGCACATCGTCTGGTTCCTCTTGATCTTCACCAGCTTCCCCCGTTGCAGCATCACCGTATTCAGGGGGCACATAGTTGTCATCGTACTCTTCTTCTTCGTCGTCTTCCATCATAACCCCTATTTCTCCGTGCCTCGTCCAAACATTATAGTGTGGCATGAAACCCTTGTAAAGAAGGTGGGTGTGAAGGATTTTCTGGTTAGAGTAAGACATCATATTCCCACATTTAGTGCATGGACAACACAAAAAACCATTCTGCTTGTTTGCCTCAGCCGCATCGAGAAACTCATGCACGCCCTTAATGTACTCGGAGGTGTGTCTGTCACCGTACATCCATTGCCGGTTCATCTGCGTGCATTATATATAATTAAGTGTCCAAATTAGTAGAAGTTCATCATCACATTAAAACTAAAGTACATACATAGTTCTCATTTACCAACATATAGCTCTCCAGAGCATCTAATTAATTAAACCATACATTGAAACTATGTAAAACATTTAAATGCGAAAACAAAGGCGATCATAATCGCAACCAAGGTAACAATTGATCCAACGGCATAATGATACCAAGCCTCGGTATGAATGGCATATTTTCTAATCTTTCTAATCTTCAAGCGCATTGCATCCATCTTGATCTTGTCATCATCGACGACATCCCCAACATACAACTCCAATATCATCTTCTCCTCCTCAATTTTTTTATTTTTTCCTTCAAGAAATTGTTTTCTTCTTCAACTAAATTTAACCTCTCGACATTAGGGTCGGTTGGAATTTCCAGTTCACATACATCCTAGATAAATAAAATCTATGTCACGTTGGTCGGCATAATTTTCATAAACAATAAATGAACCAATAGTTATAAAGATAATATATATACCACATCCGAATCATAGACAGGACGAGGGCCGACGGGGGCGGATACCAAAATTATCGCACTATATAAGATGCAATAATAAAAGTAAGAAAATAATACAAGTATCTATGTAAACATACAAGTAAGAATATTTTTTCCTTCCAGAAAGAAGATAAGAACAAGAGGCTCACCACGGTGGTGCCGGTGATGAGCTCGACGCGGGTGATCGACGGCAGTGAAGACGGGGACAGGGCGTGACGGACCGCTAAACCTAGACAAATATTGATGAAAATGGAGCTTGGAGGTCGAGCTTGGAGAGGATAAAGCTTAAGTAGTGTGGCTCGGGCATTCCATCGAACACCTTGTGAGCATAGGAGGTGAGCTAGAGCACCACCAAGCCCTCTTCCCCTCAGCCAAAAAAAACAGAGCAGTGTGCTCTACTCTTGCGCGAGGGGGGTATATATAGGCACCACCACTGGTCCCGGTTGGTGGCATGAACCGGGACTAAAGGGGAGCCTTTGGTCCCGGTTCATGCCACCAACCGGGACCAATGGTGGTGGGCCAGGAGCGAGGCCCATTGCTCCCAGTTCGTCCCACCAACCGGGACCAAAGGTCCAGACGAACCGGGACCAATGGCCCACGTGGCCCGGTCGGCCCCCTGGGCTCACGAACCGGGTCCAATGCCCCCATTGGTCCCGGTTCTAGACTGAACCGGGACTAATGGGCTGACCCGGCCTGGACCTTTGCCCCCTTTTCTACTAGTGGTCGACGAAGAACCGACATCGTGGTTGAAGCAGTAGATGACGGCGTCGTGGTTGAGGCAGTAGATGATGCAGTAGCTAATCACCAGGGCCATCGCGACAGGATCCCCCGAGAGAAGGTGGGTGCGGATCCGCCGTTGGCGCCCCGTCCCCATCCATCCATGGGTGATGGGTGGGTTTCGGCCGCTGTTGCCACATTCATAGATCTCAGGAGGAAGGGAGGGAGGGAGGTCGCCGGTGGGGTGGTAGTCCGCTAGCGGCGGGACTAGAGAGGAGTCGGGGGAGGGAGAGGAGTCGGGGAGGGAGTGGACCTCTAGCCAGGGCGGGGAGGGGAGGTGGAGGCCGTGGTTATGGTCGCCGACGGTGTTGAAGTGGTGAGCGCCGCCACAGGAGAGAGAGAGGGGACGCTGGAGAGAGAGATGGATGGGTGGGGGCTGGTTGAGAGGAGGTCGCCGCCGGCCGGTGGGATCGGGGGAGACGAGGTGGAGGGAGGGGTCGGGGAAGAGGATTGGATCGAATCGTGTGAGGCAAGAAAGAAAGGAGGCGGGGGGTGGATGGAAAATGACCAGAGGACAGAGCTAGGGTTTCGGGGTTGGTGTGGAAGGGTTGAGGACGGCCGTTGGATCTGCGAGCATCCGATGGCGTATGATGCATGATCCGCGTGAGACGTCCACGGACCAATCACAATGCAGTATGATGTTATGACCATCTAAATAGGTAATAGTTGCCTAAAAATAATGTGTTAAAATCATGTGATCTCATATTGTGCACAAATGATCAATCTTATGGCCACATTCTAGGCATAGTTTGTTCAAATGATCTCATATTGTGCACAAGGGTGCATCTTCGAATTCCAAACAATGAGTTTTCATTTTCTTTGCATGGAAAATACATTTTCCATTTCCGAGTGCCCGAAATGAGTTTTTTTTGTGAAGGACCTCCCAAATAATTGTTGCAAAATTGGACCAAATCAATTTTCTAAAATACTAGGACATATTTAATGCACAATTGAAAAGATGGTCGGGTGTAAAATTTTTTGATCCACCTCTCGTGAAAAAGACAAATTTCCGCCGATTCAGCTGGAAGCGGGACAAATTTGAACTGTAGCTACCATGTAGTTTGCTCTTTATTTTTTTCAAAAATCATTTCTAGGTACATAAGTATCTATTTAATCAGAGAATACCCAAGAAAATTCCAAGATTCAACCACTAGCTAGGAACGGTCATTCCCGCCGTTTTGATCGCATTTTGAAATGGGCATAAAAAATAAAAATAAAACAAAAAATTGGGAAACCTTCGCATTGTGTCATTATTTGTGGCAAAGTTCCTAGGAAAAATAACAAACTTGTAATACATCAATTATTTTTAAAAAGTGTTCTCAGAATCGAGCTATCACGTGTGGAGATCAATGGCTTTCAAGACAAATGATCAATATAATGGCCACATTCATGGCATAGTTTGTTCAAATGATCTCATATTATGCACAAGGGTGCATATTGGAATGGAAAATAATGTTGCCTAAGGAAGTTTTCATTTTCTTTGGACGAAAAAACCACTTTCCATTTTTTGAGTGTCCAAATGGAGGTTTTTTTGTGAAGGACCTCCCAAATAATTGTTGCAAAATTGGACCAAATCAATTTTCTAAAATACTAGGACATATTTAATGCTCAATTGACAAAATGGTCTGGTGAAAAAAGTTTTGATCCACCTCTGGTGAAAAAGACAAATTCCCGCCGATTCAGTTGGAAGCGGGTCGAATTTGAACTGTAGTTGCCTCGTAGTTTGCTCTTTATTTTTTCCAAAAATCATTTCTAGGTACATAAGTATCTATTTAATCAGAGAAACACCAAAAAAAATTCCAAGATTCAACCACTAGCTAGGAACGGTCATTCCCGCCATTTTGACTGCATTTTGAAACGGGCATAAAAAATTAAAAAAAAATTAAAAAATTGGGAAACCTTCGCATTATCTCATTATACGTGGCCAAGTTCCCAAGAAAAATAATAAACTTGTAATACGGCAATTATTTTAAAAAAGTGTTCTCAGAAACGAGCTATCACGTGTGGAGATCAATGGCTTTAAAGCCATATAATCAATCTTATGGCCACATTCATGGCATAGTTTGTTCAAATGATCTCATATTGTGCACAAGTGTGCATATGTGAATGGCAAACAATGTTGCCTAAGGAAGTTTTCTTTTTCTTTGGACGAAAGAACCATTTTCCATTTTTCGAGTGCCCAAAAGGAGGTTTTTTTGTGAAGGACTCCCAAATCATTGTTGCAAAATTTGACCAAATCATTTTCTAAAATACTAGGCCATATTTAATGCACAATTAACCAAATGGTTGGGTGTAAGAAGTTTTTATCCACCTCTGGTGAAAAAGACAAATTCCCGCCGATTCAGCTGGAAGCGGGTCAAATTTGAACTATAGTTGCCTCGTAGTTTGCTCTTTATTTTTTACAAAAATCATTTCTAGGTACATAAGTATCTATTTAATCAGAGAAACACCAAAAAAATTCCAAGATTCAACCACTAGCTAGGAACGATCATTCCTGCAGTTTTGATCACATTTTGAAACGGGCATAAAAAATCAAAAAAATCAAAAAATTGGGAAACCTTCGCATTGTGTCATTATATGTGGCCAAGTTCCCAGGAAAAATAATAAACTTGTAATACGGCAATTATTTTAAAAAAAGTGTTCTCAGAAATGAGCTATCATGCGTGAAGATTCATGGCTTTCAAGCCAAATAATCAATCTTATGGCCACATTCGTGGCCTAGTTTGTTCAAATGATCTCATATTGTGCACAAGGGTGCATCTTTGAATTCCAAACAATGTTGCCTAAGGGAGTTTTCATTTTCTTTGCACGGAAAATACATTTTCCATTTTCCGAGTGCCCAAAATGAGTTTTTTTTTGTGAAGGACCTAACATATATTTGTTGCAAAATTGGACCAAATAAATTTTCTAAATTACTAGGCCATATTTAAAGCACAATTGACAAAATGGTTGGGTGTCAAAAGTATTGATCCACCTCTGGTGAAAAAGACAAATTCCCGCAGATTCAGCAGGAAGCGGGTCAAATTTGAACTGCAGCTGCCTCATAGTTTACTATTTATTGTTTTCAAAAATCGTTTATAGTTACATAAGTACCTATTTAATCATAGATACATGGTTTGGTGGCGATACGTCGAGGTTTGGGCGGTGGCCGAGGCCCCCAACTCTAGAGCGCGTAAACTCGCATGCCCGCCGCAAATAGCATATAGCATATCCAGTAACCTGACCCTTACAGAAAAGTTTAGTTTGTTCAGAACTCATTAATTTAATCAGCAAATATTATGGTAATAAATTGCTTTGGTACATGAAGGAACAAAGGAGATTAAACACTAGGTTGTGTGGATGTGGACCAACAAAGATGAATTGATTCCTGTAGTTGATGTGAAGTTCATAAAGTGGTAGCCTAATGTGATTTATTCTCCATATACATGGCAGCTGACTCTTCTATTTCATAGCATAGATATTCTGTTGTACATTGCAGTACATTGCTTCTGTCAAATTGAAAAACAAACAGGCTTTAATAAGAAATAATTCCAGTGACTCCAGTATCAAGTGAATATCTTGGTTCGATAGTTGGATGCGGCTTCGAAGCTCTGATATGAATAGCAGTACAATTACTATTGGAAAGGGTACAATGGACTGTATATTTCTTCAAGCTGTAGTACGACAGTTGCTTCTTATTGCAACTAGATGACCCGGTGCGCCAAATGGCGCAGCTACCCAATTGAAACCATGTTCGTGTTGAGAAATATTTGCCTTTTTTAGTAACTTTATGTTTGATCAAGGATAGAGACCATGTCAAACCCGAAGTGTTTTGAACGTGTATTTGGACAATGTGCCATTTAGCTCTATGTTACCCAAGTAAGGTGCAAGGTCCAAATTCAAGCATCAAGGGTAATGATTCTAAACCTTTTGTAACAGAAACCTATGCATTTGTTAGTCGAGCGCCTAAATAGAGGAATTGCTATGGCAGTGGCCTGACATGGGTCTGCTGGTGTCAAAGCTTTGCCTTAGAAAGCTGCACAAAATATATCATGTGCATGCCCAAAAATGTGCTGAGTTGACGATCTCCGGACCCCATGGTCAGACCGTTGCTATGGCGCAGCAGAGCTGACAAACGTTCTTCAGAAACACACCCATCTAGCGGTAAACCTAGTTTGATAAGTAAGCAGATCGCAGAAGATTCTGTGAGGAAAAGAGAAACCACAATCGTTATATGATGACACATTATTTAGCACGTTGTATCAAACATGGAACCCAAGAAGTGCTAGTTATACCGTATGTACATATCTAGTCCAACCGATGGATGAATTGCTGCTTTGCTTTCTTTGGAGCGCCAGCCCCCTTTGCAGCAGCGTTTGTCCTGAGTTTCGTTCTTGGAGAAAAGAGGAGGTATTTTAGTAATTTTGTTCATACCAAAAACGACCCACAGCTATAGAATGTAATTTCCATGGTAGCTTCAGTTCAGTTCTGTACATACATGAGTGTTTCTTCCTATAGTTTACATGAGAATAAAATAATCCATGACAAAAAACCTGAGAACAATAGGGTTTTAGCTCACTGAGATTGTAGATTACACATGCATGTATTATCTCTTATGCACCAACAAAATAGCATATTAATATATATCAACATGTACAAATTGATTATTTAGGTGTTGAGTAGGAAGCATACACGCAATAAGGATTGATAACTTGATCAAGGAGGAAAATTCATTTCCTTAATAGCATTTGGCAGATCAAGCTATAGAATAACACTAGTAGAAAAAGGGGCTTTCGTTCGGGCCTGGCCAGCCCATTAGTCCCTGTTCTGCCACGAACCGGGACCAATGGAGGCATTTGTCCCGGTTCGTGAGCCCAGGGGGCCGGCCGGGGCCTCGTGGGCATTGGTCCCGGTTCGTCTAGGCCCATTTGTCCCGGCTCTTGGCACGAACCAGGACCAATGAGCCTCGCTCCTGGCCCACAACCATTAGTCGCGGTTCGTGGTAGGAACCAGGACAGAAGGATGGCCTTTAGTCCCGGTTCCAGCCACGAAGCGGGACAAATGAGTTGCCTATATATACCCCATCGCCCGTGAGCAGAGCACTCCACGGTACTCTGTTTTTTGCTGGCCGGCCAGGAAGGGCATTTGGGTGCTCTGGCTAACCTCTTATGCATGTGAGGTGTTCGATGAAATACCCAATCCACACGAGTTAAGCTTTCTCCTCTCGAAGCTCGACCTTCGAGCTCCTTTTTTTCGAGATTTGTCTAGGTTTAGCGGTCCGTCACGCCCCGTCCTCGTCTTCACCACCGTCGATCGCCCGCGCCGATCTCGTCGCCGACACCACCGTGGTGAGCCTCTTGTTCTTATCTTCTTTTTGAAAGAAAAAAAATCTTACTTTAGATAGATACTTGTCTAATTTTCTTACTTTTGACACACATAATTATATATAATGCACGCAGATGAACCGGCAATGGATGTACGGTGATAGACACACCTCTGAGTACATTAAGGGCGTGCATAATTTTCTCGAAGTGGCTGAGGCAAACAAGCAGAATGGTTTTATGTGTTGTCCATGCCCTAATTGTGGGAATACGAGGTCTTACTCGGACAAGAAAATCCTTCACACACACCTGCTTTATAAGGGTTTCATGCCACACTATAATGTTTGGACAAAGCACAGAGAAATAGGGGTTATGATGGAAGACAACGAAGAAGAAGAGGACGATGACAACTATGTGCCCCCTGAATACGGTGATGCTGCAACGGGGGAAGCTGAAGATCAAGAGGAAGCTGAAGATCCAGAGGAACCAGACGATGTGCCCGATGATGATCTCCGCCGGGTCATTGTTGATGCAAGGGAAAAGTGCGAAAGTGAAAAGGAGAAGTTGAAGTTCGACCGCATGTTAGAGGATCATAAAAAAGTGTTGTACCCCAATTGCGAAGATGGCAACACAAAGCTCGGTACCGTACTAGAATTGCTGCAGTGGAAGGCAGAGAATGATGTGCCTGACAAAGGATTTGAGAAGCTACTGAAAATATTGAAGAAGAAGCTTCCAAAGGATAACAAATTGCCCGATAGTACGTACGCAACAAAGAAGGTCGTATGCCCTCTAGGATTGGAGGTGGAGAAGATACATGCATGCCCTAATGACTGCATCCTCTACCATGGTGCATACAAGGATTTGAACGCATGCCCGGTATGTGGTGCATTGTGGTATAAGATCAGATGAGATGACCCTAGTGATGTTGAGGGCGAGCCCCGCAGGAAGAGGGTTCCTGCGAAGGTGATGTGGTATGCTCCTATAATACCATGGTTGAAACGACTGTTCAGAAACAAAGAGCATGACAAGTTGATGCGATGGCACAGTGAGGACCGTAAGAAAGACGGGAAGTTGAGAGCACCCGCTGACGGGTCGCAGTGGAGAAAAATCGAGAGAAAGTTCTGGGATGAGTTTGCAAGTGACCCAAGGAACGTATGGTTTGCTTTAAGCGCGGATGGCATTAATCCTTTCGGGGAGCAGAGCAGCAATCACAGCACCTGGCCCGTGACTCTATGTATGTATAACCTTCCTCCTTGGATGTGCATGAAGCGGATGTTCATTATGATGCCAAATCTCATCCAAGGCCCTAAGCAACCCGGCAACGACATTGATGTGTACCTAAGGCCATTAGTTGAAGAACTCTTAAAGCTGTGGAATGGAACAGGTGTACGTGCGTGGGATGAGCACATGGGGGAAGAATTTGACCTAAAGGCGTTGCTGTTCGTGACCATCAATGATTGGCCCGCTCTCAGTAACCTTTCAGGACAGACAAACAAGGGATACCACGCATGCACACACTGTTTAGCTGACACCGAAAGTATATACCTGGACAGATGCTGGAAGAATGTGTACCTGGGCCATCATCGATTTCTCCCGACCAACCATCAATGTCGAAAGAAAGGCAAGCATTTCAAAGGCGAGGCAGATCACCGGAAGAATCCCGCCATGCATACCGGTGATCACGTACTTGCTATGGTCTCTAATTTAAAAATAATATTTGGAAAGGGTCCCGGCGGACTAGCTGTTCCGAATGACGCTGAGGGACGCGCACCCATGTGGAAGAAGAAATCTATATTTTTGGACCTACCCTACTGGAAAGTGCTAGAGGTACACTCTTCAATCGACGTGATGCACGTGACGAAGAACCTTTGCGTGAACTTGTTAGGCTTCTTGGGCATGTATGGGAAGACAAAAGATACACCTGAGGCAGCATGCCTCCAAAGCAGTACAAAGGTCCTGCCAGCTACGCTCTTACCAAAGAAGAGAAGGAAATATTTTTTTTGAATTCCTGCTCAGTATGAAGGTCCCGAGTGGCTTCTCGTCGAATATAAAGGGAATAATAAATATTCCAGAGAAAAAGTTACAGAACCTAAAGTCTCAGGACTGCCACGTGATTATGACGCAACTGCTTCCGGTTGCATTGAGGGGGCTTCTACCGGAAAACGTCCGATTAGCCCTTATGACGCTATGTGCATTCCTCAATGCAATCTCTCAGAAGGTGATCGATCCAGAAATCATACCAAGGCTAAGGAGTGATGTGGCGCAATGTCTTGTCAGTTTCGAGCTGGTGTTCCCACCATCCTTCTTCAATATCATGACGCACGTTCTAGTTCATCTAGTCGACGAGATTGTCATTCTGGGCCCCGTATTTCTACACAATATGTTCCCATTTGAGAGGTTCATGGGAGTCCTAAAGAATATGTCCATAACCGTGCTAGGCCAGAAGGAAGCATCTCCATGGGCCATCAAACAGAGGATGTCAGTGGGTTTTGTGTTGACTTCATTCCTGGCCTTAAGAAGATAGGTCTCCCTAAATCGCGGTATGATGGGAGACTGACTGGAGAAGGCATGCTAGGAGAGGACTCAATAATATGCAGGGACGGGCATTCTTGGTCTCAAGCATACTACACAGTTCTACAGAACTCTACCTTGGTGACTGTCGGTGTCAAAACCAGCAGATCTCAGGTAGGGGGTCCCGAACTGTGCGTCTAGGCGGATGGTAACAGGAGACAAGGGACACGATGTTTTTACCCAGGTTTGGGCCCTCTCGATGGAGGTAAAACCCTACTCCTTCTTGATTAATATTGATGATAGGGGTAGTACAAGAGTAGATCTACCACGAGATCAGAGAGGCTAAACCCTAGAAGCTAGTCTATGGTATGATTGTTGTTCGTCCTATGGACTAAACCCTTCGGTTTATATAGACACCAGAGAGGGTTAGGGTTACACAGAGTCGGTTACAATGGGAGGAGATCTCCATATCCGTATCGCCAAGCTTGCCTTCCACGCCAAGGAAAGTTCTATCCGGACACGGGACGAAGTCTTCAATCTTGTATCTTCATAGTCCAAGAGTCTGGCCAAAGGTTATAGTCCGGCTATCCGAACACCCCCTAATCCAGGACTCCCTAAGTAGCCCCTGAACCAGGCTTCAATGACGACGAATCCGGCGCGCAGATTGTCTTCGGCATTGCAAGGCGGGTTCCTCCTCCGAATACTTCATAGAAGATTTTGAACACAAGGATAGTGTCCGGCTCTACAAGATAAATTCCACATATTGCCATAGAGAGAATAGTATTTACACAAGTCTAATCTTCTAACGTATTTCGTAGCATGACATCACACCACAGCCAAGCCTTTATTCGAATCGTTTTACTGTCCCACCTCAGCGCGTTTTGCGAGGCGGTTTCCTTGGCACGTCTTGTCGAAGTAGAGATCGTGTCCCCTTAATTTACGGGATTCTCATCAATACGGACATGGGTAACCTAGTCGTGCCCGTTGGTATATTTCCTTGATCAAAGGCGAGTCCCGAACGGTTACGGGGAGGGCTCTTGGTATTCGACCCCTTTTATAGAGACCAAGGCCTTACTCCTTTATTTCAATCTCAATTGAGTTCGCCCTTCGCCTCGAGCTCCAACACCCAAGGTTCCAGATTCCAGGCGCTTCGGACCTTTGATGATGTCCGGTTCTGACCTTCTAGGCCGATGGATGCCTTCCTCCGTCATGGAGGAGGACGTGCTAAAGCTGAGAGAGGCCAGGTTCTTGACCGACGAAATCTCGCATAGGCTGCCTGCTCAAGGGCAGGTTATTCCTACTCCCGAGCCTGGTGAGAGTGTTGTCTTCATGTCTCACTTCCTCCGAGGGCTCGGCTTCGCAACGGATCCCTTCCTGAGGGGGCTCAAGTTTTATTATGGGCTGGAATTTCACGACCTAGCTCCGGAGTCCATCCTCCACATCTCATCGTTTATCGTCGTGTGCGAAGCCTTCCTCCACGTTACTCCACACTTCAGACTATGGCTTAAGACCTTTAAAGTAGAGACGAAGATGATCGAGGGATGGCACTATGAGTGCGGAGGCGCTGTTATAAGCAAAAATGCTGACGCTCCATGGCCCGAGGGCTCTTTTCAAGAGGAGTTCAACTTATGGCAACAAGAGTAGTTTTATATCACAACTCCCAGGGGCACCAAGTGGGTGGCGCCTCCTGCTTTCCGCTCGGGTCCCCCACCACGACTAGCGTCATGGGTCAATAAGGGGCTGGACTAGGGGCCGGCGAAGGACGTCCCCCTGTTGTAGGGCCGCATCCGAGATCTCCTAGAAAGGGACATCTGCCTGGTCGTGGTGACACAGGTTATGCTAATTCGCCGAGTTCTGCCCTACAAACGTCGCCCCCTCCGCCTGTGGGAGTTCAATCCGGAGGGACTGCGAGCTCTCCAACACTTTCTTGGCATAACACCCGTGGAGATGTACAAATTGTTCTTCGGATCACAAGTAATGTGTCCGGATGCTACGGAGGACGCATGACTAAGCTGCAATCGTCCGGATACTCAAGTAAGTAGCCCTGTCTCCGGACACACCATCCGTTCATTCATCACAACATCACGCTTAAAAGAGTTGTCTTTGAAACATGAGTGGGTAGCGAAGGCGAAGTTAATCAGGTGTCCGGCCTCCCTTCCTGAGACCTTGCCGAATCCCGTGTTGACCAGGATGCTGGAGATTGTGCCTTTGGAAGAGAACGAGGAGGGGGACAAGGGAGCTACCGCCTCCTCGAAGGAGTCTGTTGGGAAAGGAGGAATCAAAAATTCCTCTACCCATGGGAAGAAGAGGACCACCTCTAATGACCCGGAGACCATGGTCTCGAAGCGGGGGAAGAAATCTTCGGCAGAGGGTCCTGCGCCGGGGGATACCTCGGCCATACTGTGCCCCCAAGGGAATTAGCCCTCCACTGAGCCGTAAGTAGAGAGGGGAGTTTGAAATGAGAGATACCCCTATTCTATTCCTGAGGAGAATAACCGAAATTTTACCTTGTAGTTCGGATCTCAGCCCTTCTCAGCAGAGCTCATCTTTGGGGGAGCTTCTTCCGGAGATGATGGGGAGCGGAACGCCTCCCCCTGTCATACCGCCTCACGAGGCGGGCGACCCTGAGGTGTCGTCACGGAGGGTTTCTCCGAATCCGGCAGGGCTGGAAGGCAGTCATATGGCCCCCCAAAGCCCTTCATATCCGGCCTTTGAAAAAGGCCATCGGACGAGTTCGGCACCGTCCGGTGCACGGCCGGAGGAGTTGAAGGATCTGCTCGGGCGAGCGTCTATCTCAAAAGAGCAACGTACGTTGATGGGTACGGTGATTGAAAGGATTTCATCCACGGAGAGCGGGTTGCACGAGTCCGTCAGGAGTTTACTGACAGGTTTTGAGGTACGCGAAATCATGTACCTTTTGACAGTTCCGCATATATAAGATGCGCCCTATGTAGATAGTAGCCCCTGAGACTCTGTGCGTTGTCAAAAGTGACGGCGCGCAGAGGATCATAATCCCAGGTATAATATGTCGCCCTTCCTATGTAGGTGGCGAAGTGTCCGGTGGCTAGCCGGACTGATGAATTTGCCGAACTAAAGTGGCAACTTGACGTGGTAGATGCCGACATCGCGCTTGTCAACAAGCGGCTTGACGAGGCACAGGGTATGTAATTTCTCCGGAGACACCTGGTAAGAGAAGCTTGATGCCCGTATCTTACATCATGTGTGCTTGATGCAGATGGTGCCGCTGCCATGGAGAACCTTCGGGCGGAACTTGCCCGGGCCAAGGAGCAGGCCAGGAAAAGCGATGCTGCTGCCTTAAAGGCGGTTGAAGAGCTGAAAGCCGAACAGGCTGCTCACTGCCAAAGCAGAAAGGAAATGGCCGAGATGGCTGTAAAGTTGAAGAGCACTGTCGACCGCTGCAAGCTTCTTGAGAAAGAAGATCAGGAGGAACAGACGGACCTAGAGAAGGCCACTACAGAGGCCAAGGATGCTCGCTCTGCAATGAGAGCTATGAAGGAGGAGCTACGTTAGGCCGGAGATATCGCGGCTGGAAAGCCCTTTATGCTGCGGATGATGTTCAGGGATCCTAAATATGCTCCGTTGGACCGGTTATGGAGTACGACGGACCCTTATCTGGATTTGGCGGCGAGTGTCGCGGACGCGGCCAAACACTTCCGAGATCAAAAGGATCGCGAAGTGGAAAAGCTCTTCTGGTCGCACTTCCACAATCTAGAGCGTCCACTTCCATTAACCGATCATTTAGCCGAATGGGCCGAGCTGAATAGGTTATCCGAACTCGCCATGAACTATGTCGTGAGTCATCTGTGGCCAGAAAGGCCTGAGCCAAAAAGTTATTTTAGCTTGGTGCAGCAGTTCCTTGGTGCGGTGCCGCATATCAATGCAATGAAGAGGTC
The DNA here is from genome assembly GCF_002162155.2 of Triticum dicoccoides. Lineage (NCBI taxonomy): Eukaryota > Viridiplantae > Streptophyta > Magnoliopsida > Poales > Poaceae > Triticum > Triticum dicoccoides. Next base: position 3,391,033 of record NC_041384.1, on the reverse strand, counting down.
AGCATGCATAGAGGGTGCGCGGATGGCTCTTGCCCGTGTCAAAACATACTAGGCCGAGATGAAGGCCACTGCTATTGCATCCCACGACTCGGACGGGAGCCGAGTACCTGCCAAGCACTATTTTCAGAAAGTTCTACAGGGCGCTCGTTTAATAGAGAGGCGGTGCTCGAAGGATATTATGTTCGAATAACATGTATTATTGTAAAACAATGTTTTGATCAAATATAAAAGCTTTTGATACTTGTGCCTTCAAGAATTTAAAACACCTCATGTGCGGCCGTTAATGTATATGTGTATATAACCTGAAAGATGGCAGTCTTTGGCTTCAGCCCCCACGCATATAATGCGGGGGTGTTCGCAGAAGGCGCATTTTCACACTTGATCCAACGTCTTAGTCCCATTAAGGAGGTGATAGCGCAGCGAACTAATCAACCAGACTATAATGCTTTATCACTTTCACTTAGCCATAGGAGTTTGCTAGTGGGGCTACTATATAGCCCCTGGGGGCACCGCGCTCACCCGAATTCGGGGCGCGTGTGTGCCTGGCCGGGAAACGACCCTTCGTTAATACGGAGGAATCCTAAAGATTTCGGTGGGTCATCGAGTGGTTGACCAGTCTCACGCTATATCATGACAGTCAGTTTTCGGCTTTCTCTACTGAGGTGCTCGCGTGGCTGAACCGGGGCACAATCGCAGTAGTTCTCCTTGTGCCGCCTTAGCCGATAGAGCGGAATGTAAGGCAGCAAAACACAGGAGCCGGGCAAACCCAACATTTTACCAAAGACATGATTCGAAGCTGATGCATATAAGTCCAAACTCGCGACGTCGAACACTCCCTAAGGTATTCGGTCTTTTATGAAAACGGGCGGAACAGCGCCCTTGGTAATAAGCCCCTGGTGTCCAGGTACGTGCAAAATTCTAACGTGGCCACATGCCAAGACGCCAGCCTCCTCCTCGGCTATACTAAGAATCCGGGGGACGTGTATCAACAAGAGACAGTAAAAAAGGTTTACGCAGGGTCTTAATCTAAAAAGAATCCTTCGAACGGGTCCCTGCTGCATGTCTGCGCCTGTGTCTCCGTTGTGCCGTATCCTGGACGGGTGTAGCACGGTGTTCATCTGTAAAAGAGAAGAACTTAGTTGAAAAAGGGTCGTGCAAAATGTACGTTATACTAAATAAACAAAGTATAATTCAAAAAATGAGTAAAACTGAGCCTTATTGTCTCTTGTTTTGCATGCGCGGAGCCCCTTGTAAGGGGGTGTGCGGCTATTAAGCCTTTATCAATTGTATGTTTATGTTGGACTCGTCGAGCCGCGTCCGTGGTCTTGACGACCTATTTAGGTGCTTTGATTGGCGAAGCCGCTTTAGTGTGTGGCTGTCAAGGCAGCCGCACAGTCTTCCGCGCGGGGGGAACACTCAATGTTTCCCTTTAGTGATATGATGCCTCGTGAACTGGGCATCTTAAGCGTAAGAGATGCATAATGCGGTATTGCATTAAAGCAGGCGAAGGCCTCTCGTCCCAGGAGTGCTTGATAGCTACTTGAAAAAGGGGCGATGTGGAAGGTTAGCTTTTCGCGGCAGAAGTTATCAAGGGAGCCGAACATAACTTCTAGCCGGAGAGAACCCCTGCAATGGGCATCCGGGCTTAGCGTTACTCCTTGAAAGGAAGTGCTGCTATGGCTAATTTTTGTTGGGTCTATCCCATTTTGCGGATTGTGTCCTGATATAGTAGGTTTAGACCACTGCCGCCGTCCATCAGGACATGTGTAAAGTGGAGTCCGTCTATTATCTGATCTAATATCAAGGCAGTCCAGCCTGCGTTCCCGATACTTCTAGAGTAATCCTGATGGTCAAAGGTGATCGGTTTTGACAACCAGTGGCGAGACTCCTTTGGGATGGGCCGTATGGCGCATATCTCTATAGGTGCCACTCCTTTTGTCACGTGAAGTAAGTTTACTGTTTTGACTTCTTGTGGGAAATTCTTTTGTTTCTCGGTGCTCTGCTTGTGGGGTTCGTCATCGTCCTCACTTGGTGTGTCGAGCCCCTTGTGTTTAGTGTTGAGTTGGATGGATTGCTTGAAGACCCAACATTCTCTATGGGTATGGTTTGCAGGCTTCCCGGGGGTGCTGTGGATTTGACATATCTTATCCAAGATTTTGTTTAGGTTAGATAGCTCGTCCCTGTTATCCTTGAGGGGCAGCTTTTTTCTGATTCTGCCGAGAGCTTTTGAATCCGGCGTTGACTGCCGTGCTCTTCGAGCTGCTTTCCTTATTCCGGCGTTGTTCCTTGTTGCGTCACGGTTTCCCGTTTCCATCCCTGACTTCGGATGTACTTGGGTCGCTGGTGATGTATCTTGCCAACCAGCTGTCCTCTCCCGTGCAAAAGCGGGTCATGAGGCTTGTTAATGCGTTCATTGTTCTTGGCTTTTCTTGGCCGAGGTGTCTGGCGAGCCATTCGTCTCGAACGCTGTGTTTGAAAGCTGCTAAGGCTTCGACGTCCGGACAGTCGACTATCTGGTTCTTTTTAGTAAGAAATCTGTTCTAGAGTTTCCGGGCTGACTCTCCGGGCTGTTGAGTTATATGGCTTAAATCGTCTGCATCCGGAGGTCGGACATAGGTCCCTTGAAAATTTTCTCGAAAAGCATCCTCGTTCTCTTCCCAACTTCCAATGGTGTTTTCGGGAAGGCTTTTAAGCCAATGCCGGGCTGGCCCTTTGAGCTTGAGGGGCAAGTATTTTATGTCGTGGAGGTTGTCTCCTCTGGCCTTGTGTATGTGGAGGATATAATCCTCAATCCAGACTCCAGGGTATGTTGTTCCGTCGTACGCCTCTATGTTTACGGGCTTGAATCCCGCTGGAAATTCATGGTCTAGCACCTCATCTATGAAACATAGGGGGTGTGCGGCACCCCTGTAGTTGGGTGTGCCGTGTTGTTCGGATATTTGTTGTGCCGCATTGCTTACTAGAGCTTGCTTTCTTGGCCTGTAGATAGATCTGGCTAGGCCTCTTTGTGATGCGAATCCTTGGGTGGATCACGTGTTGATTTGTGTGCGGCGCCATATGCCGTTCTATGTTGGCAATGGGGTCATTTATCCGACCGGGTGGCTTCCTTATTTTTTTGATTTTTGGGTCTCTAGGGCCTCCTCATCAAATTCGGGCAGTAGCTTCTGCTTCGGGTAGCTCTTTGTGTGGCGACTATCGCCGTATTTGTCTGCGGTGTTGAGTACTTTGCTCCATCTAGTTCTGAGTGCATCTTCCGCTGTTTTGAGCTTCCACTTCTGCTTTTTCAGGCTACGTGCAGTGGTGACGAGTCTTTTGTGTTTGTTCTTCTGCTCCAGCAATTTGTCCGGCGTGAGGTCGTCCAGACTGTTATCTCCACCGGTGACACGTTGTTCGGTTTGTTTATCCAAGTTGCTCTATTCGGACGGTTGCTCGATGGCATGTTCGTCGTCCACCGGTTCGCCCTGCTCTGTGGCCGGGTCTGTATGGCTGCTGTCTCTGTCGAGGCGGGGCTTGGAGCGGCGCTTACGTCGCCGCTTTGACTGCTTTTCGAGGGAACGATCCCTCGTTGTGTCCCTTTGTTCCTCATTGTTTCTTCCTTTAGGTGTGTCCACCATGGATACATCGTGAGATGAGGTGGTTGTCCAGTGCCCTATAGGCGCTGGTTCCTGTTCGTCTCCTACATCGTCGTCCATACCGTCGATGTCTTCGGAGTCAAAGTCCAGCATGTCGGTTAAATCATCGACAGTGGCTATGAATTGGGTGGTCGGTGGGCGTCGAATTTCTTCGTCGTCCACATCCCAATCCTGTTGGCCATAATCCGGCCAGGGCTCTCCTGACAAAGAGAGAGACTTTAGTGAATTTAGAATATCGCCAAAGGGCGAGTGCTGAAAAATATCAGCGGCGGTGAATTCCATGATCGGCGCCCAATCGGGTTCGATTGGCAAGGGCGCGGAGGGCTCGGAGTCCGGAGAGGAGTTCGGCACCTTGGAGTCACGGGCTTTGCAGAGGATAAGACTGGTGTTCGGCTCGATCGCCGTATAGATTGCAGCCCCCAAGGCGGTGTCCAGCCAGCCGTCCTCGATTGGCGCAGTCGGCTCCAAACTAAGGGTCGGAGCGGATACGGGTGCGGCCTCCAGGGCACTGTTTGGCGGCAGAGCTAGATCATGGTCATCGTGATAGTGCGGCGCGCTCGGCTGTGCCTCAAATCCGTCGAAGATCAAGTCCCTCTGGATATTAGCCGCGTTGTTCAAACTTCCAAATCTGACCTGATGGCCAGGGGCATAGCTTTCGATCTGCTCCAGATGGCCAAGCGAGTTGGCCCGTAGTGCGAAGCTGCCAAATACGAAGATCTGTCCGGGGAGAAAAGTCTCACCCTGGACCGCATCATTGTTGATGATCGGAGGAGCCATCGGGCCTAAAAGTGATGACACGGAGGAACTCTCAATGAAAGCACCAACGTCGGTGTCAAAACCGGCGGATCTCGGGTAGGGGGTCCCGAACTGTGCGTCTAGTCGGATGGTAACAGGAGACAAGGGACACGATGTTTTTACCCAGGTTCGGGCCCTCTCGATGGAGGTAAAACCTTACTCCTGCTTGATTAATATTGATGATAGGGGTAGTACAAGAGTAGGTCTACCACGAGATCAGAGAGGCTAAACCCTAGAAGCTAGCCTATGGTATGATTGTTGTTCGTCCTATGGACTAAAACCTTCCAGTTTATATAGACACCGGAGAGGGTTAGGGTCACACAGAGTCGGTTACAATGGGAGGAGATCTACATATCCGTATCGCCAACTTTGCCTTCCACGCCAAGGAAAGTCCTATCCGGACACGGGACGAAGTCTTCAATCTTGTATCTTCATAGTCCAAGAGTCCGACCAAAGGTTATAGTCCGGCTATCCGAACACCCCCTAATCCAGGACTCCCTTAGTGACCCTGTATGTTGATGAACACAAGAATAGTCTGCGCTCCAAACACCTGGAGCAGTGTGACGACTGTATTACATGTGAACACATCAGGACTTTCAGCACTTGGTTGGAAACACGTCTCAGAGGTGAAACCACTGTTTGTGATGAGTTGTACTCGTTGTCCATGGGACCATCTTCGACTGTATTGAGTTACAAAGGATACGAGATAAATGGGAATACATTTTACACGATCGCCCAAGATCAAAAGAGCACCAACCAAAACAGCAGTGCCCGCTTTGATGCAGTAACCGAGAGGGGAAAGGTCACATATTATGGTTACATAATGGACATATGGGAACTTGACTACAGACATGATTTTATGGCCCCTTTGTTTAAGTGCAAATGGGTTAATCTATCAGGAGGCGGGGTACAGGTAGACCCACAGTACGAAATGACAACAGCGGATCTGAACAATCTTGGGTACACTGACGAACCGTTCGTCCTAACCAATGATGTGGCACAGGTTATATATGTGAAGGACATGTCTACCAAACCGAGAAAAAGAAAAGATAAGGAAGTGAATACATCATACGATGAGCCAAAGCGCCACATAGTTCTTTCAGGAAAAAGGGACATTGTGGGAGTGGAGGGCAAGACAGACATGTCTAAAGATTATGAAAAGTTTCATGAAATTCCTCCCTTCAATGTCAAGGCTGACCCAAGCATCCTGATAAACGATGAAAATTATCCATGGTTACGGCGCAATAAGCAAAGCACACAAGCAAAAAAAAAGTGAAGACTTTCTCTCCACAACTATTATGATGATACCATGCCAACTTTCAACCTTTTCATACTTCATATGAAATGGCTGTTGTAACAGACGAGTTTCCGTAAGAAATCCTGATACTTCGAAACAGATTGTCCGTTTTGTACACAAAGTGCATCTAGTTTTTGCCGTAACCCTCTCTAGTTTTTGCACATGCTATGTGGGTGAAATGATGATACCATGCCAACTTTCAACCTTTCCAGAGTTCATTTGTAGTGCTTTTCAATTTCATGGTCTCATGAAATAATCCGTAAATGCATGGAAAATAACAAATATCATAAAAATAAATAAATAAGTAATTAGAAACAGAATAAACTAAACTTTAATAAAATATATAAGTAGAAACAAAATAAGATAAACTTTAATAACATAAATAAAATTTATGAAACTAAAATTATCAACGTATTTTCTGTTCAAAACATTATAAGCAACCTCTAGTATTACTGAAACTAAAATTATATAAAATTGATGCAACTAAAATTATCAAAGTTTTTTCTGTTTAAAATCATTAAAAGCAAAAGGAATTTTCATAAATAACTTTTTTTGTTAGAAACTTTAATAGCAAAAAGAATTATCATAAAATAAAATAAATAAGTAATTAGAAACAAAATAAAAAAATAAATAAGTATTTTGTTGTAAGTAGAAACAAAATGAATAAATAAAGCAAAAAAGAAAAGAACTAAACTAGGAAAAAATAAAAAAACGCCACCTACTGGGCCACCATGGCCTGAATACGACTAGAAACCAACCCATGGGCGAGGATTCATGCCCGTAGAAGGCCCAATAGGACCACAGGCAGATAAAATGTGTTTAGGCCCGAAAGCCTGCATTTGAGAGGAGCTCGAGAGGGCAGCGGGAGTGGGGCTTATAAACCACTCTCGAGCTCCCTCGGCTAGCGAGGTGGGACAAAACTTTCGTGCTGCGATGCGGGCAGCACAAGGCCTTTAGTCCTGGTTGGTGCCACCAACCAGTACTAAAGGCGTACATTGGTACCGGTTCATGCCAACAACCGGTACCAATGCGCACCCTTTAGTCCCGGTTTGTGGCTCCAACCGGGACCAAAGGCCTCTACTTCCCACCCTTTGGGCTGCTGAAAAGTGACCTTTGGTCCCGGTTGGTGGCTCCAACCGAGACTAAAGGGGTGCTTTGGTCCCGGTTGCTGCCACGAACCGATGCTACCTCTTGAGCACTGTGTTGGTTTTTCCATGAAGAGGAAAGGGTGATGCAGCAAAGTAGCATAAGTATTTCTCTCAGTTTTTGAGAACCAAGGTATCAATCCAGTAGGAGGCTACGCGCGAGTCCCTCGTACCTACACAAAACAAATAAATCCTCGCAACCAACGCGATAAGGGGTTGTCAATCCCTACACGGTCACTTACGAGAGTGAAATTTGATAGATATGATAGGATAATATTTTTGGTATTTTTGTGATAAAGATGCAAAGTAAAATAAAAGCAAAGTAAAAAAGCAAAGTAAATAACTAAGTGTTGGAAGATTAATACGATGAAGATAGACCCGGGGGCCATAGGTTTCACTAGTGGCTTCTCTCAAGAGCATAATTATTTTACGGTGGGTGAACAAATTATTGTTGAGCAATTGACAGAATTGAGCATAGTTATGAGAATTTCTAGGTATGATCATATATATAGGCATCACGTCCGAGACAAGTAGACCGACACTGGTAGAAAAAGGGCCTGTTGTCCCGGTTCGTAAGGGCCTTTTGTCCCGGTTCTGAAACCGGGACTAAAGGGTCGGTACTAATGCCCTGTCCCTTTAGTCCCGGTTCAATCCAGAACCGGGACAGATGGGCCTCCACGTGGCCTGTGCGCGGAGCCTAGGCAGGAGACCCTTTGGTCCCGGTTGGTGGCACCAACCGGGACCAATAGGCATCCACGCGTCAGCATTTCTGTGGCTGGGGTTTTTGTTTTTTT
>NC_041384.1:3374586-3383012 GCF_002162155.2 Triticum dicoccoides | reverse complement strand
GGGGGGTTGGGGGTTTTGGGGGGTTAATTTAGGTGTTTCATATATTGTGTTAGCTAGCTATAATTAATAGAGAGAAGTGTCCTCTCTTATGTCCGTGCTTGGTCGACGCTACGTACTATACATACGTATAGAGAGGACTAGACACGCTAGCTAGCTAGTAAGCAAACGAAGGAAACAGAAGATCGTCATGAACATATATGCATACAGAGAGAAGTGATATCGACCACCTCTCCTTCTCTGAGAGATTGGTCGAACAACAAGTTCTCGTATATCTATCCGACACTACCGGCTACATATATACAATAATTATTTCTTACAAATATAATCATACGGACTCAGGGTCCACATAGTATTCTCCGTCTTCAGCGATCACGTGGTCAAGAAAGAATGCTGCCAATTCCTCTTGAATTGCTCGCATGCGAGCTGATTCTAGGAGTTCATCCCGCTTCCGAAACATCTAATTTAAAGAAGGGGGTCAATACATATATATACGAATGAATGAAACTCAACACAAATGATGGTAATAAAATAAAATTGTGAATGTTGTTATTTACGTACTTCATATTGTTCGTCAGTGTAGCCCCGCTCACAGGTCGTGTGGCGGATGGACTCGCAAATGTAGTATCCACGGAAATCATTCCCTTGTTCCTGCCACAACCACTTTACAAGAAATAGAGGTCAATCAAACTGATAAGCAAGAATGCCAAATGGTATTGATGAAACTAGCACTTGAATCACTAGTAGATGCGCGGAACATGCTACTATAGTACTTACTTTCGGGTGTCTAAATTGCAGCTCCTTCGGCAGTCCCGGAGCTTTTCTGGTGAATTTTCTCCAAACCCTGCTGGACAAAGAAAACAATTACTTGATATATCAGGAAATGAACAAAGTTGCTGATATGGTGGATAATGATCGATTTAACTTACTTCTCGAGTATTTGAGTCATGTCTGCATAGTCCTGGGGATCTTTTCGTCTTGAGTCTAAGACGGTTACTAGTCCCTGCTCAAGCTTAATCTCTAGGAGAATATAGTGAAAACTGCACACGCATGCATAACTCATCAATTACATTACTATAACCTTGACTAATATATAAGGGAAATCGAATACGCACAAGACAGTAACACTCACTTGAAGTTGTAAGGAAAGAGTATTATATCTTTGTTTTCATTTATTACCAACGATCGTAACAAGTTGGCCTCGGTAGCTGCGGCATGAAATTTAACTTGAGTTGCATCTATGAGATATGTGTTAATGAACCCAATATCACTGACTTGTCTTTTCTTCAATTCGGCGATCTTTAATCTGCATAATATAGTGAGGATGATTATAAATACATGCAATGAAAGAGCTGAGCTATATAGAGAGACTTAATGACAGAAGTAGTACTACTTACAGACAGTAGCAGGCGACCGTTGGTTTATCGAGGGCCAATTGATTTAAAAACTGAAAGAACTCCTCAAATGGAACAGGCAACAGTTCAATTTCAACCATGCTCCTTTTTAACTTTCACATACAAAGTACTCCTCCCCCCAGAGTCTCTGCAGATTTTCAAGTACCAATCATGCAATCTTCGCATCATCGTTGATAGAGATCTTTCATCTTTGACGAGAGGCTTCCCGTACTCGTATGTTTGTATCTGCACCTCCATGAAATCATAATGTACATCGTCGGGCAGGTAATCGCCAAGATTTCTAAAACCGGGCACCATCCTCGGATCATTAGCGACATTGTCGCTAGGCACCTTGAGCGGGGGGCACGATTGATTCGCTTGTTCGCCGAGCTGGGCAATTTGTTTCCCAGCTCGTCGTTCTTTCAGCCTTTGATCACTGACAGTACTTCCCGACCGCTCCGCTTTGGCAAATTCCTTTCCAATAATGCGCTCATAGTTTCCTTTTGGCGGAGACTTGGGTGGTTTTGTCAGGGCAGCCAGAGTGTGCTTCGCTTTCACCGGATCTACCTTCTCCTCCGGAGGTGGATGTTTCTTTGCTTTCACCCCTTCAAAGTAGTTCCTCACTTCTTCTCGTGCGATCTCGGCGTTCTCCTCTCGGGTCCTCTCGTATGGTAACTTTTGTGGAGTCTTCAGAGAAGGACCAAATCTGTATTTCCTCCCACCACTGGTTGTACTGCTAGACGCCGGCCGAGCAGACGGAGCGGTTGTCTTCTTTACTTTCTTATAAGGCAGAGGAGAAGGACTACGACGCGCCGGAGCAGCCGGAGTGGCGGCAGGTCTCTTCCGCCCTTGCTGACGAGGCGGAGAAGGAGGAGGCTAGCTGCTCGGGCGCGTCGGTGCAGGCGGAGAAGGAGGCGGAGTGCCGCCATGCAGTGGAGAAGGAGCCGGTTGAGTGCCCTGATCGTCACTCGCCGGAGGAGGAGGCGGTGGAGGAGGCGGAGTGCCCTGACTCGCCGGAGGAGGAGGCGGTGGAGGAGGCGGAGTGCCCTGTCTTGCCGGAGGAGGAGGAGGCAGAGGCGTCCAGTTCGGAAGGTTGATGAGCTCCTTCCGCCATAGGCATGGAGTCTTCAGCGCAGACCCCAGCCTAGTCTCCCCTTCACCGGCAGGGTGGTTAAGCCGGAGGTCCTCAAAATAGTTGCGGGAGAAAGTCTTCACTTTTTCTTTGCTTGTGTCATTTGCTTATTGCGCCGTAACCATGGATAATCTTCATTGTTTATCAGGATGCTTGGGTCAGCCTTGACATTGAAGGGAGGAATTTCATGAAACTTTTCATAATCTTCAGACATGTCTGTCTTGCCGTCCACTCCCAGGATGTCCCTTTTTCCTGAAAGAACTAAATGGCGATTTGGCTCATCGTATGATGTATTCGCTTCTTATCTTTTCTTTTTCTCGGTTTGGTAGACATGTCCTTCACATAGATAACATGTGCCACATCATTGGCTAGGACGAACGGTTCGTCAGTGTACCCAAGATTTTTCAGATCCACTGTTGTCATTCCGTACTGTGGGTCTACCTATACCCCGCCGCCTAACAGATTGACCCATTTGCACTTAAACAAAGGGACCTTAAAATCAGGTCCGTAGTCAAGTTCCCATATGTCCACTATATAACCATAATATGTGTCCTTTCCGCTCTCGGTTGCTGCATCAAAGCGGACACCGCTGTTTTGGTTGGTGCTCTTTTGATCTTGGGCGATCGTGTAAAATGTATTCCCATTTATCTCGTGTCCTTTGTAAGTCAATACAGTCAAAGATGGTCCCCTGGACAACAAGTACAACTCATCATAAACAATGTTGTCACCTCTGAGACGTGTTTCCAACCAACTGCTGAAAGTCCTGATGTGTTCACATGTAATCCAGTCGTCGCACTGCTCCAGGTGTTTGGAGCGCAGACTGTTCTTGTGTTCATCGACATACGGGGTCACCAAGGTAGAGTTCTGTAGAACTGTGTAGTTTGCTTGAGACCAAGAATATCCGTCCCTGCATATTATTGAGTCTCTTCCAAGAGTGCCTTTTCCAGTCAGTCTCCCCTCATACGGCGATTTAGGGAGACCTATCTTCTTAAGGCCAGGAATGAAGTCAACACAAAACCCGATAACATCCTTTGTTTGATGGCCCATGGAGATGCTTCCTTCTGGCCTAGCGCGATTACGGACATATTTCTTTAGGACTCCCATGAACCTCTCAAAGGGGAACATATTTTGTAGAAATACGGGCCCCAGGATGACAATCTCATCGACTAGATGAACTAGGATGTGCGTCATGATATTGAAGAAGGATGGTGGGAACACCAGCTCAAAACTGACAAGAAATTGCGCCACATCACTCCTTAGCCTTGGTACGATTTCTGGATCGATCACCTTCTGAGAGATTGCATTGAGGAATGCACATAGCTTCACAATGGCTAATCGGACGTTTTCCGGTAGAAGCCCCCTCAATGCAACCGGAAGCAGTTGCGTCATAATCACGTGGCAGTCATGAGACTTTAGGTTCTGAAACTTTTTCTCTGGCATATTTATTATTCCCTTTATATTCGACGAGAAGCCAGTCGTGACCTTCATACTGAGCAGGCATTCAAAGAAGATTTCTTTCTCTTCTTTCGTAAGAGCGCAGCTGGCAGGACCTTTATACTGCTTCGGAGGCATGCCGTCTTTTTCGTGCAAACGTTGCAGGTCCTCCCGTGCCTCAGGTGTATCTTTTGTCTTCCCATACACGCCCAAGAAGCCTAGCAGGTTCATGCAAAGGTTCTTCGTCACGTGCATCAGGTCGATTGAGGAGCGGACCTCTAGGACTTTCCAGTAGGGTAGGTCCCAAAATATAGATTTCTTCTTCCACATGGGTGCGTGTCCCTCAGCGTCATTCAGAACAGCTAGTCCACCGGGACCCTTTCCAAAGATTACGTAGTGTAAATCATTGACCATAGCAAGCACGTGATCACCGGTGCGCACGGCGGGCTTCTTCCGGTGATCTGCCTCGCCTTTGAAATGCTTGCCTTTCTTTCGACATTGATGGTTGGTCGGAAGAAATCGATGATGGCCCAGGTACACATTCTTCCTGCATTTGTCCAGGTAAATACTTTCAGTGTCATCTAAACAGTGCGTGCATGCGTGGTATCCTTTGTTTTTCTGTCCTGAAAGGTTACTGAGAGCGGGCCAATCGTTGATGGTCACGAACATCAACGCCTTAAGGTTAAATTCCTCCTGTCTGTGCTCATCCCACATACGTACACCGTTTCCATTCCACAGCTGTAAAAGTTCTTCAACTAATGGCCTTAGGTACACATCAATTTCGTTGCCGGGTTGCTTAGGGCCTTGGATGAGAACTGGCATCATAATGAACTTCCGCTTCATGCACATCCAAGGAGGAAGGTTATACATACATAGAGTCACGGGCCAGGTGCTGTGATTGCTGCTCTGCTCCCCGAAAGGATTAATGCCATCCGCGCTTAAAGCAAACCATACATTCCTTGGGTCCTTTGCAAACTCATCCCAGTACTTTCTCTTGATTTTTCTCCACTGCCACCCGTCAGCGGGTGCTCTCAACTTCCCATCTTTCTTTCGGTTCTCACTGTGCCATCGCATCAACTTGGCATGCTCTTCGTTTCTGAATAGACGTTTCAACCGTGGTATTATAGGAGCATACCACATCACCTTCGCAGGAACCCTCTTCCTGGGGGGCTCGCCGTCAACATCACCAGGGTCATCTCGTCTTATCTTATACCGCAATGCACCGCATACCGGGCATGTGTTGAGATCCTTGTATGTACCGCGGTAGAGGATGCAGTCATTAGGGCATGCATGTATCTTCTCCACCTCCAATCCTAGAGGGCATACGACCTTCTTTGTTGCGTATGTACTGTCGGGCAATTCGTTATCCTTTGGAAGCTTCTTCTTCAATATTTTCAGTAGCTTCTCAAATCCTTTGTCAGCCACAGCATTCTCTGCCTTCCACTGCAGCAATTCCAGTACGGTACCGAGCTTTGTGTTGCCATCTTCGCAATTGGGGTATAACCCTTTTTTGTGATCCTCTAACATGCGATCGTACTTCAGCTTCTCCTTTTGACTTTCGCATTGCGTCCTTGCATCGACAATGACCCGGCGGAGATCATCATCATCGGGCACATCGTCTGGTTCCTCTTGATCTTCAGCAGCTTCACCCATTGCAGCATCATTGGGCACATCGTCTGGTTTCTCTTGATCTTCACCAGCTTCCCCCGTTGCAGCATCACCGTATTCAGGGGGCACATAGTTGTCATCGTACTCTTCTTCTTTGTCGTCTTCCATCATAACCCCTATTTCTCCGTGCCTCGTCCAAACATTATAGTGTGGCATGAAACCCTTGTAAAGCAGGTGGGAGTGAAGGATTTTCCGGTTAGAGTAAGACCTCGTATTCCCACATTCAGTGCATGGACAACACATGAAACCATTCTGCTTGTTTGCCTCAGCCGCATCGAGAAACTCATGCACGCCCTTAATGTACTCGCGGGTGTGTCTGTCACCGTACATCCATTGCCGGTTCATCTGCGTGCATTATATATAATTAAGTGTCCAAATTAATAGAAGTTCATCATCACATTAAAACCAAAGTGCATACATAGTTCTCATCTAACAACATATAGCTCTCCAGAGCATCTAATTAATTAAACCATACATTGAAACTTTGTAAAACATTTCAATGCGAAAACAAATGCGATCATAATCGCAACCAAGGTAACAATTGATCCAACGGCATAATGATACCAAGCCTCGGTATGAATGGCATATTTTCTAATCTTTCTAATCTTCAAGCGCATTGCATCCATCTTGATCTTGTGATCATCGACGACATCCGCAACATGCAACTCCAATATCATCTTCTCCTCCTCAATTTTTTTTATTTTTTCCTTCAACAAATTGTTTTCTTCTTCAACTAAATTTAACCTCTCGACAATAGGGTCGGTTGGCATTTCCGATTCACATACATCCTACATAAATAAAATCTATGTCACGTTGGTCGGCATAATTTTCATAAACAATAAATGAACCAATAGTTATAAAGATAATATATATACCACATCCGAATCATAGACAGGACGAGGGCCGACGGGGGCGGATACCAAAACCATCGCTCTATATAAGATGCAATAATAAAAGTAAGAAAATAATACAAGTATCTATGTAAACATACAAGTAAGAATATTTTTCGTTTCAGAAAGAAGATAAGAACAAGAGGCTCACCATGGTGGTGCCGACGATGAGCTCGGTGCGGGTGATCAACGGCGGTGAAGACGGGGACGGGGCGTGACGGACCGCTAAACCTAGACAAATATTATGGAAAATGGAGCTTGGAGGTCGAGCTTGGAGAGGAGAAAGCTTAAGTAGTGTGGCTCGGGCATTCCATCGAACACCTTGTGTGCATAGGAGGTGAGCTAGAGCACCACCAAGCCCTCTCCCCCTCGGCCAGAGAAAAACAGAGCACTGGGGTGCTCTGCTCGCGAGCGAGGGGTATATATAGGCACCTCATTGGTCCCGGTTGGTGACTTGAGCCGGGACTAAAGGGGAGCCTTTGGTCCCGGTTCAAGCCACCAACCGGGACCAATGGTGATGGGCCAGGAGCGAGGCCCATTGGTCCCGGTTCATCCCACCAACCGGGACCAAAAGGTCCAGATGAACGGGACCAATGGCCCACGTGGCCCGGCCGGCCCCCTGGGCTCACGAACCGGGACCAATGCCCACATTGGTCCCGGTTCTGGACTGAACCGGGACTAATGGGCTGACCCGGCCTAGACCAAAGCCCTGTTTTCTACTAGTGCGACTCCTGCCTGCATCTACTACTATTACTCCACTCATCGACCGCTATCCAGCATGCATCTAGAGTATTAAGTTCATAAAAACAGAGTAACGCCTTAAGCAAGATGACATGATGTAGAGGGATAAATTCATGCAATATGATAAAAAAAACCATCTTGTTATCCTCGATGGCAACAATACAATACGTGCCTTGCTGCCCCTACTGTCACTGGGAAAGGACACCACAAGATTGAACCCAAAGCTAAGCACTTCTCCCATTGCAAGAAAGATCAATCTAGTAGGCCAAACCAAACTGATAATTCGAAGAGACTTGCAAAGATAACCAATCATACATAAAATAATTCAGAGAAGATTCAAATATTGTTCATAGATAAACTTGATCATAAACTCAGAATTCATCAATCTCAACAAACACACCGCAAAAAGAAGATTGCATCGAATAGATCTCCATGAGAGATGGGGAGAAGATTGTATTGAGATCCAAAAAGAGAGAAGAAGCCATCTAGGTAATAACTATGGACCCGAAGGTCTGAGGTAAACTACTCACACTTCATCGGAGGGGCTATGGTGATGATGTAGAAGCCCTCCGTGATCGATGCCCCCTCTGGCGGAGCTCCGGAACAGGCCCCAGGATGAGATCTCGTGGGTACAGAAGGTTGCGGCGGTGGAATTAGGGTTTTGGCTCCGTTTGATATTCTTTTTCTGCGAAACTCTGAAATAGGCAAAAAACAATGATTCTGGGCTGGGCCCCTGGTTAATAGGTTAGTCCCAAAAATAATATAAAAGTGAATAATAAAGCCCAATAATGCCCAAAACAGTAGATAATATAGCATGGAGCAATAAAATATTAAAGATACGTTGGAGACGTATCAACCCCGCGTCGGTCATCGCCCCGGTCCGCGCCGCCCCGCATCGTCACCGCCCCAGTCCGCACCATCGTCGATGCCGCCCCCAGTGAGCCCCAGCCCCCGCGCCCCTGCCTTGCCCCCCGTCGCCACCGCCGCCGCCGTAGCCACCATAAAAAATATATGATTAGATGGGTTTTTTCATAGATGTGATTTTTTTGTTCATATATCATATGATGTTTTTATATTGTTCATAGATGATCGATCATATTTGTTCATATGTATGCAAGCGAAGTCGTTGTAGTTAGTTGTACTGTTTAGGGTTAGGGTCGTCGAGGAAAT
>NC_041384.1:3360484-3374201 GCF_002162155.2 Triticum dicoccoides | reverse complement strand
GGTTTTTTTCATAGATGTGATTTTTTTGTTCATATATCATATGATGTTTTTATATTGTTCATAGATGATCGATCATATTTGTTCATATGTATGCAAGCGAAGTCGTTGTAGTTAGTTGTACTGTTTAGGGTTAGGGTCGTCGAGGAAATAAATTAAGGAAAGAAGAAAAGAGGAAGAAAAGAGGAAGAAGGAAGAAGAAGAAAAATAAGAAGAGGACGAAGAAGAAGAAAAAAAGAGGAAAAGGAGAAGGAATAGAGGAGAAGAAAAAAATAGATCTATTTTTTTATTCTCCTCTATTCCTTCTCCTTTTCCTCTTTTTTTCTTCTTCTCCTCTTTTTTTCTTCTTCTTCCTCTTCTTATTTTTTATCGGGTATGTCATTGTCTATATACCCCCTCCCCGATAACTTTGAGATGAGGGGGCGATAATTAATAGAACTAGTTAAACAACTTTATTTTTAGTAAGTACTACTTTATTTTATTTATAGTAAGTGCTTAGTAGTTGAACTAGTTGATTTAATAAAACTACTTTATTTTACTATAGAAGTAGTTTACTTTTAGTAAGTTCTACTTTATTTCATTTATAGTAAGTGCTTAGTAGTTGAACTAGTTGATTTAATAAAACTACTTTATTTTACTATATATAGAAGTAGTTTATTTTTAGTAAGTACTACTTTATTTTATTTATAGTAAGTGCTTAATTAGTAGTTGAACTAGTTGATTTAATAAAACTACTTTATTTTACTATACCAGTAGTTTATTTTTAGCAAGAAAATTAATAGAACTAGTTTATTTTTTAGTTCAAGCAATTATTCCCGCATCGACGTCGAGGATGCCTATCCCACATCCTCGTTGTCGACTCGGTGGAGGAGGCCGGCTTGATCAGAGGGGCCACGTCCGGGACTAGGCTCCGCCGGGCTGGTATTGGGAGGTGCTACCTTCCGAGGGACGTAGGTTGGTGAGGAGCCAGCCCGTCGTTGACCCGATTGTCGGTGTCAAAACCGGCGGATCTCGGGTAGTGGGTCCCGAACTGTGCGTCTAGGCCAGATGGTAACAAGAGGCAGGGAACACGATGTTTTACCCAGGTTCGGGCCCTCTTGATGGAGGTAAAACCCTACATCCTACTTGATTAATATTGATGATATAGGTAGTACAAGAGTAGATCTACCACGAGATCAAGGAGGCTAAACCCTAGAAGCTAGCCTATGGTATGATTGTTGTATATGGAGTTGATTGCCTACGGACTACAACCCTCCGGTTTATATAGACACCGGATAGGGTTAGGGTTACATAGAGTCGGTTACAATGGTAGGAGATCTTGAATATCCGCATCGCCAAACTTTCCTTCCACGCCAAGGAAAGTCCCATCCGGACACAGGACGAAGTCTTCAATCTTGTATCTTCATAGTCCTGGAGTCCGGCTGAAGGTATAGTCCGGCTACCCGAACACCCCCTAATCTAGGACTCCCTCAGTAGCCCCCGAACCAGGCTTCAATGACGACGAGTCCGGCGCGCAGATTGTTCGGCATTGCAAGGCGGGTTCTTCGACAAATCTTGTGTACCTGTAGGAATAATGTCCGATTTTTGTAATGTAGTGCTCCTCGGCTTCCACACCCAATAATGGCCGTCTTCCACGTGTCAAACGAATGCGAAATGCCGAGGCGTTTTTACATCCACACCCCTAGCCGTATAAACGAGCCGCCTATTTAACGGGATGGGGATTTAGGTCCAAACCACATCTTCTCTTTTCCGCGAGTTATCATCAGAGCGCTTCCAGCAAAGGTCCATTCCCACATGACCAGCCATCGCAGCTCCTCCCCTCGCCCCTCCGGTCCCAAACCCGGGGACTAGGAGAGTTGCACCATCCCGCATAGAGAGTTAGTGTCGCTTCAGGCCAAGGGATTTCTCCCTCAGGCATACATGGTCCCGGTCCGAGCCGGTCTCGCCACCTACAATGGCGGAAAACAAACGGAGATCACCCCCAATCCTTCTAAAGGAGAGCGGGTGTGCCTCGTCCCCTATCTAATAAGGGGACTGGGGTTTCCATTTCATCCATTTCTCCGCGGGCTTCTGGAGTTCTATGGCCTCCAGCTGCACAATCTCACTCCCGCCTCCGTATTGCATATTGCGGGTTTCGTCGCCCTTTGCGGGCTATTTTTAGGCGTTGAGGCTCATTTCACGCTGTGGAAGAGGTTATTCTGCCTGGTGCCTCGTTCTCAAGAGGGGTCTATATACCAAGTGGGCGGAGCCGAAGTATGGCGCATCGCCGGGACCGGATACCTATCCGGAACCCCAAAGAAGGCGTCCGAGGACTGGCCTTCGGAATGGTTTTACATAGATGATGTCCTGCTACCGGACCCTATCCGGGTCGGTCTCCCTGAGTTCAATAGTGCTCCATTGAAGAAACGCTTGAGCTGGCGTCCGCGGAGCTCTCAGAGAGAAAGTGACAGAGACGTCCTTTACCTGATGGGCCGGATAAGACTGTTGGCTCATTCCGGACTAACCATGATTGGAGTCATGGCCGCATGCATTATGCAAGGGGTGCAACTGCTTCAATATAGAGGCCACCCCATGTGGGATTTCAACGGGGAGGATGACGCCACACGTTACGGTCGTAAGGGGCCGGCCTCAGCCGCCGCCTTAGTAAAGATCTTATCCTCTTTGTACAAGGGAGAAAAGGAGGAATTCCTCCACGTCAACCCACGGGCCGGATTCAGTATGTATGATCCTCTAAGTTGGGTAAGTGAACAATTGTGCTTGCCCGTTTGTTTTATACTCCCATGGTTAGATAGGTAGTCTGATGACTTCAATGCAGGAACTGCGACAGGAGGTAAAGGATATAAACAGCCGCCCTCCACAGCCCAAGGACCCAGAACGGTCCCTCAATCCGGACTCCGAAGAGGATCCGGACATATCGGTGGAGCTTATCGAGGGGGTGTTCCATCAGCTAAGCAAGGAAAATACCTTGGTAGCCATTACGGCGGATTACCCAGGGTTAATCCTGGCCTCTCAGGTGACAGAAACCGGGGTCTTATTCCCTTTAAAGGGATTCCACCCTTACGTAGCCCGGTGTTTCTGACGACAACCGTGTTTTGCAGGGGAGATTTCCGAGGCAGGAGGCCGAACCTGCAGCGGCTAGCCAACAAGGGGCCGCAGGGCCCCATGGGGCAAAAAGGAATGTAGTCCGAACTGAGATGCCGGCGCAAAGGTATAGTGCACCCTCTGTTTCCCTGGAGTTATTCTGTTAGGGCATATTAACATTCATGCTACCTTCAGAACGAAGAGACCTCGCCGGACTACATCCAGAGAGGTTGCCAATCGCGCCTCCACCAGCCAGGCTCCAACGTCTGGCCAGGAAGCGGAGGCGAGCACAAGGCGCGCACTGGACGCTCCTCCGACAGAGGATGCGGACAGGCTGTCTGCCACAAATTCTGAAGTGGAGAGTGCCATGAACCACAGGCATCGCCGGACAATTCTACGCGATGCTTGTTTCTCCCAAGAGGCTTTAGATGCCTTTAATTCAGGAGATGCGTACCTCCGTGCCGCTCAAAATGGTTTAGCCAGAGCCACGGAGCAGTATGTAAAAGACATACGGGTAAGAAAATTTTGGTTAAATATATATATGCCTGTAGCCCCCGAGACTTGAAGCAGTTAGAGCAACTGATTTAAGGATCATTTAATATGCAGCTTCTTACAGAGAAGAATACCGTACTGTCCCAGGAGCTGGAAAAGTGCAAGGCCCATCTAGAGGCCGCACTAGCCGCAGTAGGGGAGCCCAAAGAGACCCCCTCAGGTAAGATACACTTCGAAAGATTAGTATTGTGCGGTGTGGGTGCAAATCTGACAAATCATATTGCAGATGGCGCCGGACTCGATCTAGACAAGCAACAACTCTTACGCCGGCTAAAGGCCGGTGAGAGTACGTTGACAAAGGTGAGGCGAGAGAAGAATGATCTTCAGGACACCAACACCAAGCTGGACATCGAACTTAAAGATGTTCGTGGCCAGCTGTCGGACTCCACGAAGGAGAATCAGCGGCTTCGAAGCGGCATTTTTAGTAAGTGCTTGAACGAACTTTGAAAAAAGAGTTCGGCGAGGAAGTCGACTAACAGAGTAATGTCTGTAGGTATGCTCACAGGTCGTCCTGCAGAGGAGATGCCCGGTTCTACGGGTGACCTTCTTCTCGAACTCCTGCAACTGCACGAGCGAATTCGGTAGGCGATGCGGGGTATTGCCCAAGCCTTATGGCCTGCCCACTCCGTGCCCGAGGGCCTTGGAGAGCTTGCGGAGAAGTTGAAGGGAGCTCGGCGGCGCTTCCGGTTGTGGAAGATATCGGCCTGCCGACAAGGCGCTAGGGAGGTCTGGGCCATGGTGAAGACCCGTTTTACGAAGTCTGACCCAAACCACATGGCCGAGGTCGGACCAGTGGGGCCTGACGGGAAGGAGATCCCTGTAAGCTTAGTATACGGCCAAGTAGAGTTGGTCGCGAAGTATTCCCAGCAGGACTGTAAATTAGACAGCCTATTAGATGGTATAGAAGAGGAATACAATCAGTCAGAATGACTGTGTAATTTTGAATTGACATGTGTAATGCCTTCTAGCCGGATTGTAGATCGTTTGTCGTTGCCGACCTTTTCGCTTCAACCTCGGGACCTGACCGTCCAGAGTGTGTCCGAATACCCTAGCAGTTATATGAAAACCGGGGTATGCGTGGAGACCAGGCGTAGGGGTCATCAGTGCTTTATCAGACAAGTGCCCAACTAGTTATGTTATATTACATGGTTAGT
The DNA here is from genome assembly GCF_002162155.2 of Triticum dicoccoides. Classification (NCBI taxonomy): domain Eukaryota; kingdom Viridiplantae; phylum Streptophyta; class Magnoliopsida; order Poales; family Poaceae; genus Triticum; species Triticum dicoccoides. The sequence goes on along the minus strand of NC_041384.1, from coordinate 3,369,417 downwards.
AAGAAACATCTTCCAGAGAGAATAGTTCCATTAAGGGTTCCTTTCGCTGGGAGGCATGCCCTAAGGTGCATGTCCGGACTGCGTGAAGAGACACAGAAAAAAAAGCATCTGGGGGCGCATAAAATGAGTAAAAAGATCATCTTTTATTTCACCGACAGAATATTCCCTTAAGAATGCTAGCTTTCGGCTTCACCCAGTCTGAGGTACACATCCGGCTGACCCGGCAGTAACAATCGCAGAGGTGCTCCCTTTACCGCCTAGCCGAACAATCGGGAACGTAGGGGTAAGCACAAGAGCCAGGCAACCCAGCTTGGCCAAAACTTAAGTCATATCGATGCATATAATGGTGAAGAAAAAAGGTACATGCGGAAGTTTGACGCATGTGTTGGGCGTCAAGCCCGTATAAATAAGCTTCTGTTAAAGAAGCCCCCAGGTTTAATGAGCGCAAGTGGCGCGTCACTAGATGAGCCTTTAAGGGCTATGAAAGAAAAAAATGGGAAGGAGAGAAATGTAGGACAGAAAAAATACAAAAAAGGGATGGACAAAGGAAGGATACGAACACAGAGTCCGGCGCTAGGCATAGAATCTTCGGAGACGGGTGGCGTTCCACGGGTTCGGCTCGAGTCGGTTGTTCGACGCATCTCGCAGGCGGTACACCCCACCAGTCAGGACTTGGTCGATTATGAATGAACCTTCCCACTTGGGCTTGAGTTTTTGTCCTTTTTCTTATCCGGCAGGCGTAGAACTAGTTCGCCAACATTGTAATTTTTGGCCCGTACTTCTCTACTTTGGTATCTTCGGGCCTGCTGTTGATAAAATGCGGAACGGGCTTTTGCCACATCGCGCTCCTCCTCCAAGGCGTCCAAGTTGTCCTGCCGATCGAGCTCGGCTTCTCTTTCTTCGTACATGCGCACTCTAGGTGAGTCATGAATTATGTCGCAGGGCAGAACTGCTTCTGCGCCGTACACCATAAAAAATGGTGTGTATCCGGTGGTGCGATTTGGCGTGGTCTGCAGCCCCCATAGCACGGAGTCGAGCTACTCTACCCAGTGCGTGTTAGATTCCTTAAGGGACCGCACCAGTCTAGGTTTAATGCCGCTCATGATAAGACCATTTGCATGTTCGACCTGGCCGTTGGTTTGTGGGTGATAGACGGAAGCATAATCGAGCTTGATGCCCATGTTTTTGCACCAGAGTTTTACCTCGTCGGCGGTAAAGTTTGTATCGTTGTCGGTTATGATGCTGTGGGGGACGCCATAACGGTGTACAACCCCGGATATGAAGTCTATCACAGGTCCGGATTCGGCCGTTTTAATAGGCTTGGCTTCTATCCATTTGGTGAACTTATCCACCATGACCAGTAAGTATTTTTTCCTATGGGTTCCACCTTTAAGGGGTCCGACCATGTCAAGCCCCCAGACCGCAAAAGGCTAGGTGATGGGTATAGTTTGGAGTGCGGTGGGTGGCATATGGCTTTGGTTGGCAAAAAGTTGGCAACCAGGGCATCGTTGGACTAGGTCCTGAGCGTCTGCTCGGGCCGTCGGCCAGTAAAACCCTGTATGGAAAGCCTTGCTAACAAGGGACGGAGCAGCGGCGTGGTGACCACCGAGTCCGGCATGAATTTCAGCCAGGAGGTTCCGCCCTTCCTCTTCGGAGATGCACCTTTGAAGGACTCCGGTAGTGCTTTTCTTATAAAGTTCTCCCTCATGGACTCTGTAGGCCTTAGATCGCCGCACTATGTAGTGGGCCTCGTTTTGGTCCTCCGGGAGTTCCTGCCTAGTAAGGTAGTCTAGGAATGGTTCTGTCCACGGGGCGGTAACCGCCATTATTACATGGGCTGAAGGTGTAATTTCGTTGGCAGAGCCTCCGATTGTGTCAGATTGTTCGGCGTCGAGTGGTGCGGCTGGGTTCGGGCTGTTATTTGCGGGTTCCCCCTCCAATGTTACGGATGGCTTGAACAATCTTTCCAAAAAAGACGTTGGGGGGGGGGAGTGCATCGGTTTTTCTCCGATGCGTGCTAGGACGTCCGCCGCTTGATTGTTTTCTCGGGCTATATGGTGGAACTCCAGCCCTTCGAACCGAGCTGACATTTTTAGGACGGCGTCGCGGTAAGCTGCCATTTTTGGGTCCTTGGCATCGAAGTCTCCATTTATTTGGGATATCGCAAGGTTTGAATCCCCGCGTACCTCTAGGCGTTGGATACCCATGGATACTGCTATCCGGAGGCCATGTAGGAGGGCCTCATATTCGGCTGCATTGTTGGAATCCGTGTACATGATCTAGAGCACATATTGGACTGTGTCTCCTGTGGGGGACGTTAGGACGACGCCGGCCCCCAGTCCGGCCAACATTTTGGAGCCGTCGAAATGCATAATCCAGTTCGAATATGTGCCGTACTCTTTAGGGAGCTCGGCCTCCGTCCATTCTGCGACGAAGTCGGCCAAAACTTGCGATTTACTAGCTCACCGTGGCTTATAGGTTATATCGAACGGGAGAATCTCGATGGCCCATTTTGCAATCCGGCCCGTTGCATCGCGGTTGTTGATAATATCATTTAGTGGCACTTCCGAGGCTACTATTATGGAACACTCTTGAAAGTAGTGTCGTAGCTTCTGGGACGCCATGAATACCGTGTATGCAATCTTTTGATAATGCGGGTACCGTCATTTGCATGGAGTGAGGACAGTGGACACGTTGTAGACCGGCCTTTGAAGGGGGAATTTGTGTCCGTCCGTTTCCCGCTCGACAACGAGCACTGCGCTGACAACTTGGTGTGTTGCTGCAATGTACAATAACATTGGTTCGCCGGTGATTGGCGCGGCTAGGACTGGGTTTGTTGCCAATATGGCTTTTATTTCATCAAGTCCGGCCGTGGCGGCATCCGTCCACTCGAAGTGTTCGGTGCGCCGAAGGAGGCGATAAAGGGGTAGTGCATTTTCTCCCAAGCGGGAGATGAAGCGGCTTAAAGCCGCCAAGCATCCGGTTAATTTTTGTATTTGTTTAAGGTCCTTTGGGACATCCAATTGTGACAAAGCTCGGATCTTGGCTGGGTTTGCTTCAATTCCTCTATCGGATACAATGAAGCCCAAGAGCTTTCCGGCTGGAACGCCGAAGACGCATTTTTCTGGGTTGAGCTTGATGTCATATTTTCGGAGGTTATTGAATGTAAGCCTCAAGTCATTTACTAGGGATTCGACATGTCTTGATTTGACGACCACATCATCCACATACGCCTCCATTGTTTTGCCGATCTGGTTTGCCAGACATGTCTGGATCATGCGCTGATATGTTGCGCCGGCGTTTTTCAGCCTGAAGGGCATTGTGTTGAAGCAGAATGGGTCGTATGGTGTGATGAATGCTGTTGCAGCTTCATCTGATTCTGCCATCTTGATTTGATGGTAACCGGAGTATGCGTCGAGGAAACACAACAAATCGTGTCCTGCGGTGGCATCGATAATTTGATCGATACGGGGGAGGGGGAAGGGATCCTTTGGGCAAGCCTTGTTAAGGTCTTTAAAATCGACACATAGGCGCCAGGATTTGTCCTTCTTTGGTACCATCACTAGGTTTGCTAGCCAGTCCATGTTTTATGTCTCTGATGAATCCGGCCTCTAATAGCTTGGCTAGCTCCTCTCCCATAGCCTGTCTCTTGGGTTCGGAAAAACGCCAAAGGGCTTGTTTCACAGGTTTAAATCCTTTTAGGATATTTAAGCTGTGTTCGGCCAGCCTGCGTGGGATCCCTGGCATGTCTGAAGGGTGCCAGGCGAAGATGTCCCAGTTCTCTCGTAGGAACTCTCGCAGTGCGGCGTTTGCATCAGGGGTCAGTCGTGCCCCGATGGAAGCTGTTTTATTGGGGTCCGTTGGATGGACCTGGAATTTGACTATTTCGTCAGCTGGCTTGAAGGACGTGGATTTGGATCTCTTATCGAGTATCACATCATCCATGTTAACCGTGGAGCGCAGCGCAGTTAGTTCCTCGGCCGCTAAGGCTTCGTATAGCGCCTCAAGGGCTAATGCGGCTGTCTTGTTTTCGGCGCGGAGTGCTATGTCTGGATCACTAGCTAGAGTGATAATTCCATTGGGCCCGGGCATCTTAAGCTTCATGTACCCGTAATGGGGTATTGCTTGGAAGATTGTGAATGCTTCCCGCCCTAGTAAAGCGTGATATCCTCTCTTAAATGGGGCCACCTGAAACGTGACTTCTTTGGACCTGTAATTATCCGGCGTGCCGAACACCACATCTAGTGTGATTTTTCCTATGCAGCGCGCTTCCCGACTGGGGATTATTCCTCTAAAGGTTGTGCTGCTTCGCTCGACGCGGTTCCAGTCTATTTCCATTTTTTGAAGGGTTTCCTCATAAATGAGGTTCAGTCTGCTGCCTCCATCCATGAGCACCTTGGTGAGGCGAAAGCCGTCCACTATGGGACTGAGGACCAATGCGGCTGGTGCTCGGGCTGTTCGGAATCTAGGTTCATCACTTGCGTTGAAGGTAATGGCAATGTCGCTCTATGGATTTATTGTTGCAACTTGATAGAGTTTGGCGAGGCTGCGGAGTGTTCTTTTTCGCACATTGTTTGATGCGAAAGTCTCGAAGACTGTGAGAACGGTACTGGTGTCCTTGGGCTGGCTTTCTGCGGCCTCCGAATTAAGAGGTCCTCGCCGATTTTGGCCACCTGCCGGATTATCCAACATGCTCTAAGGTTGTGAGTTGGTGTGGCGTCCTCTGTACTGTGAATTCTACAGGGTCCATCAAGCCATCTTTCCAGTACGGTTCCATGCCCTGTAGAGGGTTTTGGTTTTTGGTGTTTATCCCGAGTGTCCTGTGATAATGCACCCTCTTAGTTCGGACGGGATTACTATTCAAGGCCGGATTATCCCAAAAATTTATTTCGATTTTCCAGGCGCTTTCCATCGCACAGTATTTTTGTACTATGGACGCCAAGTCAGCGAAGCGTGTGATATCAAGACGACTTACGGCGTTAAGGATTCCCTTGTCCGTGCAATTAGTTTAGAAAATTGAGATTGCGTCTTCCTCACGGCAATCCTTTATCCTGTTCATAACCAGGAGGAATCTGGCCCAGTAATGATGTACTGTTTCCTCAGGCCTCTGCCTGATTTGGGAGAGATCGCTTATGATCGGGTGGGCGGGTGTCGTTGAATCTGAAACCTCACCCAATCCAAGATTCGGAGGCCGAAGAGTTTCCGAACTCTGATGTTCGGATTCTTGGATGTTGTCCAGTGAATCTAGCCCGTTGCCTGATCCTAAGCTCAGGTCTTGAGTTACATCTCCCACTCCGCGGGTATCCGGCTTGGAGGGGTCGGGAATTCGGACATAGCTAGTCGTTAAAATAGATGAAGGGTCGCCGCACTGCGTCTCTACCACGGCAACGTGGTGGGTGACTTGGGGAGAGTTAATTTCTCTTTGATCGGGTTTAAGCCCAACCTGGTCGTAATCCATAGTGACCCCCAGGGCGGCGATGCGATCCAAGAGCTTGTTTACGGAAGAGAGCTCCATTGGATCTAGCTGCTCGACGAGCTCTGAGCTGATGTGTAGGTTGCTTTTGATGACCCGAGAGGTCACCGTCGGTGCAACAGCCGAACAGGCGGTCATGAGGAAACCACCTAGCCGGAGGGTTTGGCCGACAGCCAAGGCTCCCTTAGCAACGGCGTCGTCTTTAAAGATGGGAGGAGGCATCCTTCCTGATTGTGATGGCACAGAGGAACTCTCAATGAAAGCACCAATGTCGGTGTCAAAACCGGCGGATCTCGGGTAGTGGGTCCCGAACTGTGTGTCTAGGCCGGATGGTAACAGGAGGCAGGGAACACGATGTTTTACCCAGGTTCGGGCCCTCTTGATGGAGGTAAAACCCTACGTCCTGCTTGATTAATATTGATGATATAGGTAGTACAAGAGTAGATCTACTACGAGATCAAGGAGGCAAAACCCTAGAAGCTAGCCTATGGTATGATTGTTGTATATGGAGTTGATTGCCTACGGACTACAACCCTCCGGTTTATATAGACACCGGATAGGGTTAGGGTTACATAGAGTCGATTACAATGGTAGGAGATCTTGAATATCCGCATCGCCAAACTTGCCTTCCACGCCAAGGAAAGTCCCATCCGGACACGGGACGAAGTCTTCAATCTTGTATCTTCATAGTCCTGGAGTCCGGCTGAAGGTATAGTCCGGCTACCCAAACACCCCCTAATCCAGGACTCCCTCACCGATCCTTGTTTGGTGGCGGTCGCGTGGGCCAGTGATGGTGCCTAGGCTTTCGGACACTGCGGAGGTGGTACTTCACCGTGTCAGCAAGGAGGACGAGCACGTCCGTCGCTACATGGTTGCGTATATATATATATATATATATATATATATATATATATATATATATATATATATATATATATATATATATGAGAAGACGAAGAATCTCGACTGTTGTCGTGGGGGTCGCTTCTCCTTCGTTCCCGTGTGCTAGACATTTTGGTGTAATGCACTCGGGGACAAATGGAGGAGCGACCATCACCAATGGTCGAATGTATACACCACGTGAGCTGAGAATTTTCAAGAAAAGACTCAATAAACGGATAGTCAACCCGTGATGAATAATAATGATCTAATTTAGTTTTTGTAGTACATATATTTAATTGTACAAGTTTAATCTTTGAATTATGAACGTAGGAAATGTCGTCATCGGACGACGAAAGTCTCCCGGAGGAGTGCGGCTGGTGCCACGACGATCGAGGTTTGTGCGACATGCCTCACCTGGACGATGATCGGCGCTTCAGCATTAAGCTCGAGGAGACCTTTGATGTTGAAACGGTACGCAACGGCGACAAGTGTTTTTTCGTAATTAAGCATGACTTCAACTATTTCAACATGTAATTTTCATCTTTTACAATTTGAGTATAGCTTATCCCATGCCATGCAAGATGCTATGTCTTGGAGAGGATGGATTTTGAAGACCATGAAAATTTTGAAACGAAGAAAATTCACCTAAGGACCCATCATGATGTGGATTTTGAAGTAAATCTATATAATGCTGAGAGCGTAACCCATTTTGGTTGAAAAAATTGGGAAGCATTTTGCAAGATGTATGGTTTTGACGAGGGTATGCTTGTCACCATGGATCTTCGTGATCCTGACATCGACCAAGACAATATGAACATTTGGGTCCTTGTTGATACGCCTCCAGTTCTACCGCTATGTGAGTTTCTCAAACATAGTTAATTATTAACTAATTTATATTGTTTATTTCAAAATAGTTGACAGCTTATTTTGATTGCTCAAACAATGTGCGGAACATGGTAGACAAACCCACTACACCAATGGCTCCGAGTTAACTTATCAGGAGAAAAATCATCTGGTCGGATTTTGTACTGATCTTGAGAATTACAATATCTACAATCAAACTCCTCAACATTATGGTCAATATGTGCCACTAGTGCACGTGTTGAACTACGGTAACTACCATGGAGATGCCCTGGTAAGATTTTTTACTATTACGACATCCGTGCATCTTTTGCATACTTCTAAAACTAGTACATCATTGCTAACTATTAAGTTATTACTATGTTTTTCAACAGAGAATCGCAGAGGATTGTGTTCCTCATTTGATGTATCAGAATGGCTGCCTTAGTGTTTTGAACATATATCCAGGTCATACTACGAATCTCAACTGTCCATACCGGATTTCTAAAAGAAGTGGAGACATGCTAATCAGATAATGGAAAAAATGTGGACAATCGTAAGGAGGTTCTTGGAAGCAAAAGGAAGCACCACGCAAGAATTGGAGACAGGATTGATGATCTCCATTCTCGAAGCGAATACATCATACGATGAGCCAAAGTGCCACATAGTTCTTTCAGGAAAAAGGGACATCCTGGGAGTGGACGGCAAGACAGACATGTCTGACGATTATGAAAAGTTTCATGAAATTCCTCCCTTCAATGTCAAGGCTGACCCAAGCATCCTGATAAACAATGAAGATTATCCATGGTTATGGCGCAATAAGCAAATGACACAAGCGAAGAAAAAGTGAAGACTTTCTCCCGCAACTATTATGATGATACCATGCCAACTTTGTAACACACGAACATGCTACCATTGTCCGTTTTGTACATGCACATGCTATGTGGGTGAAATTATGATACCATTCCAACTTTCAACTTTTTCAGAGTTCATTTGAAGTGCTTTCATGTCTTATGGTTCGGCCCTCGTAATACCATGACCATTAGTCCCTGGCCCATGCCAACTTTCAACTTTCAACTTTCTAAAACTAATGGCACTAACAGAAAGTTTATAATTTTGCTCCTCGCCCCTGGCCCATGACCATTAGTCCCGGTTTGTGCCACAAACCAGGACTAAAGGGTTGGTCCTCGTTGTGGGCAGAGTTTAGTCCCACCTCGCCAACCGAAGGGGGCTCACACCGGTTTATAAGCCCTTCCCTCTCTGCCTTGTTGAGCTCCTCTCAAAGTGAAAATAGATGCCCTAATAGAGAAAAGTTTAACCTAAATTCATAGTGAATTTCTCTGAAATTCATAGAAATTTACTAGGAATTTAGGTTGAATTTTCTCTATAAGCGCATCTATTCTCATTTTTTAGTAAGTTAATCACAAACTTGTGATTCAAACAATTTTCAAAGAATTCAAGTTTTAACTATTCAAAGTTGAAAACTAATGGCACTAACAGAAAGTTTATAATTTTGCTAACCTAAAAGCAAACAGAATTAAAAATTAAAGCAAAAAACAAAAGAAAATAAATAATGCAAAAAACAAATCAAAAAAACAGGAAAAAACTATTTTTATAGTAAAGTTAATCACAAAATAAAATAAATAAAGCAACAAAGAAAACAAAAAAACTAAAAAAGTGTTTTCAAATTTGAAAACTAATGGCACTAACAGAAAGTTTATAATTTTTCTAAAACTAA
>NC_041384.1:3359770-3360345 GCF_002162155.2 Triticum dicoccoides | reverse complement strand
AATGGCACTAACAGAAAGTTTATAATTTTTCTAAATCTAAAAGCAAAAAGAATAAAAAAATAAAGCAAAAAACAAAAGAAAATAAATAATGCAGAAAACAAAACAAAAAAACTGGAAAAAAATAGCAACAATAAGTATTTTGTTGTAAGTAGAAACAAAATAAAATAATAAAGCAACAAAGAAAACAAAAAAACAAAAAAAGTGTTTTCAAATTTGAAAACTAATGGCACTAACAAAAAGTTTATAATTTTTCTAAAACTAAAAGCATAAAGAATTTAAAAATAAAGCAAAAAACAAAAGAAAATAAATAAAGTAACAAAAAATGCCACCTACTGGGCCCCCACGGCCTGAATACGACTAGAAACCCATCCAAGGGCCAGGATTCAAGCCCGCAGGAGGCCCAGTAGGCCCACAGGCATAGCAGTGACAATTAGGCCCATAAGCCTGCAATGGAGAGGAGCTCAAGAGGGGTGCGGCAGTCGGGCTTATAAACCACTGCGCACCCCTCTCAACTAGCAAGGTGGGACTAAAATTTCGACACAGCAGCCACACAAGGCGTTTGGTCCCGGTTGGTG
>NC_041384.1:3358355-3359027 GCF_002162155.2 Triticum dicoccoides | reverse complement strand
ATCCCCGAGCCCGCCATAGCTCCTTTCCCGTCGCTGGCCTCCTCTCCCCGTCGCCGCCCGCCCCCAGTGAGCTGCCCCCTTTCCCATCCCCATCGCCGACGGTGCCACCCATTGCCGTCGCTGCTCTCTGTTCATATATGCAAAAGTTACTTTTTTTAGAAAATCATCTATATATGTTCAGAAAAGTTCTATATGAATGTGGCTATATATATATATGTTCAGAAAAGTTCTATATGTATGTGGCTATGTATGTGTATGTGGCTATGTGAATATGCAAAGAAGAGGAGATGAAGAAGATGATATATTTTCTTATTCGTGGGTGTGTCGAGAGGGTCATCGATAACTTTAGTGAATTTTAGGTTATTTTCATTTTATGTCATTTTAGGCGGGGAAGAAGGGGAAGAAGAGGGAGAAGAAGAGGGGGTCGAGAGGGGGTCTAGGGTCGCCGAGGGGTCGAGGGTCGTCGAACATGAGAGGAGGAAGAGGATAAAAAAAGAAGAGGAATAAGTAAAGAAAAAAGAGGAGAAGAAAGAATAGAGGAGAAGATCTCCTCTATTCTTTCTTCTCCTCTTTTTTTCTTCTTCTTCCTCTTTTTTTATCGGGAACGAGGGTCGTCGAGGGTTGCCGAGCGGTAGAGGAAGAAGAGGATAAAAAAGAAGAGGAAGAAAAAAA
>NC_041384.1:3323266-3358291 GCF_002162155.2 Triticum dicoccoides | reverse complement strand
GAAAAAAAAAAAGAGAGGGGTCGACGGTCACCTAGGGGTCGAGGGTCGAGAGGGGGTCTAGGGTCGCCGAGAGGGGAGAGGAAGAAGAGGAGAAATAAATAAGAAGAAGAAAAAAGAAGGAAAAGAAGAGGAGAAGAAGAAAGGAATAGTGGAGAAGAAGAGAAAATAGAATATTCTATTTTATCTTCTTCTCCACTATTCCTTTCTTCTTCTCCTCTTTTTTTCTTCTTTTTTTCTTCGATCTTCTCCTCTAGCTATTCCTTTCTTCGAGGATTCTATAGGGTCGAGGGATCGAGGGTCGAGGGTTCCAGGGTCGTCTAGGGGTCGAGGGTTCCAGGGTCGTCGAGGGTTCGAGGGGTCGAGGATCGCCGAGGGGTCGAGAGAGGTTTCCTATTGTCAAAGTAAGTACTACAGTAGCATGTTCCGCACATCTACTATAGTGCCGAGGGGTCGAGGGCTCCGGGACTGCCGAAGGAGCTGCAATTTAGACACCCGAAAGTAAGTACTATAGTAGCATGTTCCGCGCATCTACTAGTCATTCAAGCGCTAGTTTCATCAATACCATTTGGCATTCTTGCTTATCAGTTTGATTGACCTCTATTTCTTGTAAAGTGGTTGTGGCAGGAACAAGGGAAAGATTTCTGCGGATACCACGTTTACGAGTCCATCCGCCACACGACCTGTGAGCGGGGCTACACTGACGAACAATATGAAGTACGTAAATAACAACATTCACAATTTTATTTTATTATCATCATTTGTGTTGAGTTTCATTCATTCATATATATATGTATTGACCCCCTTCTTTAAATTAGATGTTTCGGAAGAGGAATTGGCGGCATTCTTTCTTGACCACGTGATCCCTGAAGACGGAGAATACTATGTGGACCCTGAGTCCATATGATTATATTTGTAAGAGATAATTATTGTATATATGTAGCCGATAGTGTCAGATAGATATACAAGAACTTGTTGTTCGACCAATCTCTCGAAAAAGGACAGGTGGTCGATATCACTTCTCTCTGTATGCATATATGTTCATGACGATCTTCTGTTTCCTTCGTTTGCTTACTAGCTAGCTAGCGTGTCTAGTCCTCTCTATACGTATGTATAGTACGTAGCGTCAACCAAGCATCGACATAAGAGAGGACACTTCTCTCTATTAATTATAGCTAGCTAACACAATATATGAAACACCTAAATTAACACCCCAAAACCGCCAAACCCCCCTTTCAAAAAAAAACAAAAACCCCAACCACAGAAATGCTGACGCGTGGATGCCTATTGGTCCCGGTTGGTGCCACCAATCGGGACCAAAGGGTCTCCTGCCTGGGCTCCGCGCACAGACCACGTGGAAGCCCATCTATCCCGGTTCTGGATTGAACCGGGACTAAAGGGACATGACATTAGTACCGACCCTTTAGTTCCGGTTCCAGAACCGGGATAAAAGGCCCTTATGAACCGGGACAACATGCCCTTTTTCTACCAGTGAGCCTGCATTATATGCTCCTCGGTTATTACCAGATTGCCCAGCTGGGGAACGTTAACGGTTTGCCCACATATATATAGGGCGCCGGTACTCTTATGTGTTGTTGGCACAACAAGCGGGGGTATCGATTGCGTCGCTTGTTCTCCCAGCTGGGGAACGGTTTTCCGCATTTTTTGCAAGCTGCTTGGCTCGAGCTCGAGCTCGACTCCTTCTGTACTCGTGCTCAATGTGCCTTCCTGATTTGGCGCTCATAGTCTGAGTCAACAGGCTTGGGGGCTGGTGGTCTAGCCATACGAATAAAGTGGTCAATCTTTTCCTCAGGCACTTTCTCCCTTGGCGGCGGTGCCGGTTTCGGTCCAAAATGGGCGTCCACTGGGGCCTTCACTATGGCTGCGTTTTGCTCCTCGGTCATGTCATAAGGCCTCTGAGGAAGAGGAGAGAGGCTTGGACCATATTTACATCGCTTGCCTCTGCCTATACCTCCTGTACTACCTCGACTCGTAGCGCTACGCACCATAGGTGCGGCGTATCTCTTCCCCGATTGCTGAGGCGGCGGAGACGGCTGACGTGGCTGAGTTGGAGTAGGAGGAGTGGCCTAACGCTGTGTCGGACTTGAAGCAGGAGGATTGGCCTCACGCGGTGTCGGAACTGAAGAAGGAGAAGTGGCCTCATGCTTTGCCGGACTTGAAGCAGGAGGAGTGGCCTACTGCTATGCCGAACTTGGAGGAGGAGGAGTGGCCTCACATCGAGGAGGAGTCGAATGATGACACGGTGTCGGTGGCCTTCGAAAGAAGATGCAATCCTTTCTCCATAGGATGATACGATGTATGGCCTCTCCCAGTGTGTGCTCCTCGTGATGTCCAGGAATGTCAAGCTCTAGCCCCGAATATTGGTCCACCACCTCATCAACCACGACACGAGCATAGCCGGCTGGAATCGGGTTGCAATGGAAGGTTGCTTCGGGGGGATTTGTATAAGCAACAGCGTCCGCCACCTTCATGGATATGTTCTTCATTTTGAAGTGTGGCGGGCGACGGGGACGGGGACGAGGACGGGGCGGCGACGGGGGCATCGACGAGGGGTGGCGATGGGGCCGGCGGATAAAAATTGACGAAATTTGTAAGTGCCGCTTATATAGGATGGGCCTTTAGTACCGGTTGGAGCCACCAACCGGTACTAAAGGTCAATTTTGGCCAGGCCAAGCAGCGGGAAGGGTAGCCCTTTAGTACCGGGTGGTGACCTTTAGTACCGGTTGGTGGCTCCAACCGGTACTAAAGACCCTATCTTTAGTACCGGGTGGAGCCATGACCCGGTACTAAAGGGGGTGCGCTGCCAGGTGAGGGGCGCAAAGTTTAGTCCCACCTCGCTGGGCGAAGGGCAACGGCACTGATTTATAAACCCAGCCGTGGCTGCTCCTTCGAACTCCTCTATATAGCAGGCTTGTGGGCCTAACTATGGCGCGCTGCCCTGTGAGCCTGCTGGCCCTTCTGGGCCTGAATTTGCACACCCGAGGTCTGGCAGGCCCACTGGGCAGCGCCCCAACAATTTTTTATATAGTTTTTTTCTTTTCTGCATTATTTATTTTCTTCTATTTATTTTTGAGTAATTTTTATATATATATTTTTTCTTTTCTACTTTGTTTATTTTCTTCTATTTATTTCTAAGCAGTTTTTTATATAGTTTTTGTCTTTTCTGCTTTATTTATTTTCTTTATTTATTTCTGAGTAGTTTTTTAATATAGTTTTTTCTTTTCTGCTTTATTTATTTTCTTCTATTTATTTCTGAGTAGTTTTTTATATAGTTTTTTTCTTTTTTGCTTTATTTATTTTCTTCTATTTATTTTTGAGTAAATTTTTTATATAGTTTTTTTCTTTTCTGCTTTATTTATTTTCTTCTATTTATTTCTGAGTAATTTTTTATATAGTTTTTTTTTTCTTTTCTGGAGGTGTAATAAGTTATTAAAATTTTGAATTGCCGGTGTAACAGATGAGTTTTCGTCCGAAACCCTGATACTTTGAAAGAGATTGTCCAATTTGTACACGAAGTGCATCCAGCTTTGGCCATGATCCTCTCTACTTTTTTGCGCATGCTATGCGGGTGAAATGATGATACCATGCCAAGTTTTAACCTTTTCAGAGTTCATTCTTAGTGCTTTTTAATTTCAGGGCCATTTAGCTCAAAACAAATCAGTAAATGCATTAAAAATAGCAAACTATGTCCGAAAGGGTTGAAAGTTGATGACGTGGCTTTGAATGGTGCTTGCTGAATAAAAAAAAAGTCCGGAGTTGTAATAAGTTATTAAATTTTTGAATTGCCGGTGTAACAGATGAGTTTTCGTCTGAAACCTTGATACTTCGAAAGAGATTGTGCAGTTTGTACATGAAGTGCATCCAGTTTTTGCCGTGACCCTCTCTACTTTTTTGCACATGCTATGTGTGTGAAATGATGATACCATGCCAAGTTTAAACCTTTTCAGAGTTCATTTGTAGTGCTTTTCAATTTCAGGGCCATTTAGCTCAAAACAAATCAGTAAATGCATTAAAAATAGCAAATTATGTCAGAAAGGGTTGAAAATTGATAACGTGGCTTTGAATGGTGCCTGCTGAACGCAAAAAAGTCCGGAGTTTGAGAGGACAGAGTGAGGGTGTAAACATGTAAAAATATACATAAAAAATACATTGATCCTCATTGATCTTTTTGTGTACAATCTAAATTGTCAATATGAGACCTCAACGGTTTAGAGACCGGTGAACACTCATATTGCGGCCACAAATTCTACACATGGAGTGCAATGAAGACCAAGTGCTTGTGATAGTTTGAGAAGTAACATATTTAAGGTGGTAAAAACCCTGTTAGCCGAGCGAGGTGGGACTAAAAAACAGCTGCAACTCCAAACCTCTAGTACCGGTTTATGGTACGAACCGGTACTAAAGGCGCTCGTGGGACCCCAGCCGGACCACGGCGTGCCACATCCTCTTTAGTACCAGTTCGTTCCACGAACCGATACTAAATGTTCGCAACGAACTGGTAATAATTAGCTCCGGCCGCCTAGCCATTTCGAACCGGCACTAATGAACACATTAGTTCCGGTTTTGTTACAAACCGGTACTAATGTGCTTCACATTAGGCCGTTTTTCTACTAGTGTGTTTTTTTTCCTGCAGGACCTTATTCCTTGCACTCTTGAGTCTTTTGGGAAGGAGAAAAAAATTGTTGATGAGTCGGCCTAAATAGATTTTAGATGATTGCCAAAAAGTTGTTATTGAAGGATTGGAGTCAAGCTTAGGATCAGTTTATCCTATGGGTCTGTACTACAAGGTTGAGGTATGTCACTCCTCATTCATTTTGCTATCGAACCTTGTTGGTTGCATTCTTGGGTGCTTTGACAAGGAGAAATTACACAATGTGATTGTGGTCACTACTTTTGATTATATTTTGCAAGCAGTTCTGTGAAGCCATTGTGGCATGTACTTAGAATTTCTGTTGATGTGCAGTGGTCAACCGACAATGCAGAAATCATGTTTATAGATGAGTGCTTTATGTCGGGGTGGACGAGCTTCCGTTAGGCCATTGATTTCCCAATGAAGGAGCTTCGAGGCAAGCACTGCAATGATGTATATTTGTATATGGCAAAATCTGTAGGAACCCTCTCCTTGTTTCCTTTTGTTCTTGGTTTTGCTCCAGTTGATTACTACCCTATGAGATCTGCACAGACAAAATTCATGTTGATTTGTTTAGTTGTGGCATGTATCGTAGCTACACCAGTCTGATAATTTAGTCCTCAAATAAGGTAGTTTCCGTCTCCCCTTTACATGTGATGGATATATGTGGTTGTTGCTTGCCGTTGGTGAAGCGAGGACTCTTACGTGTATTTTTCTGTTCTCCCTGATTATGTTAATCAGGCCGTATGTGTTCTGTTGGTCTATTTTCATTTGTCTACCTATACAGAATTTCAAAGATGTAATTTTCTATCATGTAGTTGCCTCTTTCTTCATATACTAACCCTCTCCTAAATGATAGATGAGGTAGGTGACTTATCTCATGTATTTCTTTTCTGTAAATTACAACAAGTCTATTTTAGTCAACTTAAGGGTATGTTGAATATGACGGTAAATGAAGATATTCATTCTTGTTATTGAATGTGGACAATTTGATTCATTTTAAAGTAGTTCCTTATCTTTATGACTAGACTAGGCTTCTACTTTAGCGAGTGTTTCACTTCAACACAGATTGATGCAAGAAAGAAAGAATTCTTTTGCAATAAAACAAGCATTGAGTGCCCAAAGCAGAAGAGGTTGAATTTTTTGCCGACGTAAATTTAAGGTAACCTTCTCCATGCAATTTTTTTTTCAACCATTTGTATCTAAATATCAGTACCCATTTTGAACTACATGCTCAGGCCGACCTTTTTATTTGATGTTATTGGTGTGGTATGTGTATAATTGTTAACTTGGTCGACTCCCACAGAAAACGATAGCCACCATCTCATCGAAACATCGGGACACCTTAGCCTCTATCACTTGGTTGCTGTTTTAGTAATAGGTCGTCACACATTACAGAAAACTATTTTCCATTCTGTGTCTCTATGCTCATTTTGTGCCCGGGTGCAGCTGTGAAGGAACACTACAGGTAGAGAAGAAAGAAAGGAAGAATGATGGTATGAACCACTGAGATACCAAGTCCGGCCAGCCAGATGAGTATCAGGAGAGTGTTTCTTCATTGGAAAAAAATTGTCCTTTAGAGTATATTAGTCTTTTAATCATCAATGAGTAGACTAACGCATACATTTTTTTTCGACTGCACCCATATAGTTTGTCTTTGCTGAATATACTATATTTACTTCATTTCTCTATTGAGTTAGCAATGGAAATATAAATGATTTATATACTATATAATTTGCAACCATATAATGATCAATTAACGTTGTTTCTCTATATAATTTGTCTTTGCTGAATATACTATATTTGTTTGGTCTGCACCCATATAATGATCAATTAACTACCGAAAACATCCTTTCCAGACATAATTTATTTTCATCATTTGTCTTTGCTTAGGATTCTCATTTAATTAGTGAGCACTCAGATTTGGAATATCAGCTCTTTAGTACTGGTTTATCATTTTAAGAAAATAGGAGCAATGTGATTTTGTTCTCTAGAGACTGGAATTGAATAGTAGGTCCTTTTAGTATTGTCCTACTACCATTTGTAGCTAACAGATGCATCAGTTCGACTAGGCATTATCATGTATTGTATCGTAGTATCTTTTTTTGCATAGAGTAAATACCTACTTCTGCTGTAGGTTACTTTTCTTTATAAAATTTGGTTCAGGATGCCGTTTTACCTGTTGTAATACCTTCAGCATAGAAGCAGTAGTGGTCTGCTCCTCCAAATATCTATAGCTTGTCGATGCTGCGGATGTGGCACAGGGAGCAGATGAAATGGAATAAGAGGACCCCCGGTGCGCGCACAAATTGTTTCTACCTGACGGCTGATAGTGAGGGTGAGCATCGAGTTGCAAAGTCATCGCCCTTCCCTGCAAATTACAGTTCCTTCAAATTAACCAAATCACCATCTTATTTTTTTTCCTATTTTTCTCTTATTTCTTAGATGCCTGTGACCTGTCTTGAGAAGGTTCGAGCCGAAGTATAACTTGTACAATGCATCACCAATTCGTCCGACAACACTGTTGTTGTAGAGGTAGCAGCGACCACAACTCTCCACAGAAGCATCGCTAGCTGCGGCCGTCAATGTACCTGATGTTGTGTATGCCTCTTCATCCCTTTAGTCTGCTTGGTTATTCGGTAGTTGGATACAATATAATATCGTTTATTAATCCTTTTGGTTAATTACAATATCCTACAGTCACCTGATAGAATTTCATGATTGTTTTGTCATGAAATAGGTTCTTCCAGAGCGAAGGGCCAGCGGATTTTGAAGGGTTTGAGACTGAATTGTTCATATAGTCTTGCAACTATTTCTGTAGCCAAATAATTATTTTTTAGATGCATTAGTTAAGAGCACTGATTTTTTTGAAGAGCTTTATCATGACATAGATCTTGATTTCGCTTTACTGCCATGCAGAGGTTGGATGGAGCGTCGAGGATTTCAGGCTTGGGGGTGGCCACAGGTTGCCGGATAGCAGGATGAGTTGGATGTGTTCTTCAAAGACAAGGTAATGTCATGGCTGACGTGTACCTAAAGTACATACTTCTAAGTTTGGTCATTTGTTTATCCTCATATTTGGTTTCTCTTAATACTTTTTCTTAGAGACATGATCAAAGATAGAAAAGTTTCATTTCTGAGGCAAAAGTGGCAGTATAGTATGCATGCCTTGTTGATCTGTTCATGCAATTGGAAGAAGTATCTGATTCATCTGACCTAATTCAAGTTAACTTGAGTACAACGGTAGATAAACATTCACTTGCAAATCCTACTCCAAATGGACATCAAGAGTAGTACATGGACAGTTTAAAATGCATTTGTGTTAGCTAAGTGAAAATTAGAGCTCAGCCTGGTGGTACTTTATTATTTTACACTGGTAGAAAAAGGGCCATTTGTCCCGTTTCATAAGGCCCATCTGTCCCGGTTGGGTAACCGGGACTAAAGGGTCGTTACTAATGCCCTAGGCTTTAGTCCCGGTTCTTATTCCAACCGGGACAGATGGGCCTCCACGTGGCCGCTCCGGGGAGCCCAGGCAGGAGGGCCTTTGATCCCGGTTGGTAGCACTAACCGGGACCAATAAGCTTCCACGCGTCATCATTTCAGGGGCTGATTTTTTTTGAAAGGAGGTGGTTTAGGGGTTTTGGGGGTTAATTTAGGTTGTTATAGGTAGCTAATAGAGAGATGCGTCCTCTGTTATCTCCGTGCTACTGCAACTGCTATGCCTAAATATGACTTAGATTGAAGTGAGGCAACATGTGGTGTATGTCGAAAGTAATATTAATCCTAACTTGATCATGTTTGGATTGTACTAATTTCAACATGCACCACATGCATGTTGCCTTCACTTCAATCCAATCCATGTTCATTTCACCCACAAATATATAATAACTCTTCATGCTCGCATCATGCATCATCATAATAACAAGTCCTACTAATCATCATCATACAACTTCTACTCGTTATTAATAACAAGTCATACGATCATCATCCTGATAGTCATCGAACCAACCCTACTTAATTGTTCTTCGCACATGATCATCAGTATTATGCGGGACCTAAATACCCTATTTAAGGTAAAATAGCATAAAACAATACAGACCCTGACTCTCCATTATGGAGAATGGAGATCATCCTGTCTCCAATTCTTGCGCGGCGCTTCCTTTTGCTTCCAAGAACCTCCTTACGGCTGTCCACATTTTTTCCATTCTCTGATTAGCATGTCTCCACTTCTTTTAGAAATCCGGTATGGACAGTTGAGATTCGTAGGATGACCTGGATATATGTTCAAAACACGAAGGCTGGCATTCTGATACATCAAATGAGGAACACAATCCTCTGGGATTCTTTGTTGAAAAACATAGTAATAACTTCATAGTTAGCAATGATGTACTAGTTTTAGAAGTATGCAAAAGATGCACGGATGTCGTAATAGTAAAAAATCTTACCAGGGTATCTCCATGGTAGTTACCATAGTTCAACACGTGCACTAGTGGCACATATTGACCATAATGTTGAGGAGTTTGATTGTAGATATTGTAATTCTCAAGATCAGTACAAAATCCGACCAGATGATTTTTCTCCTGATAAGTTAACTCGGAGCCATCGGTGCAGTGGGTTTGTCTACCATGTTCCGCACATTGTTTGAACAATCAAAATAAGCTGTCAATGGAAATAAGTTGTCAACTATTTTGAAATAAACAATATAAATTAGTTAATAATTAACTATGTTTGAGAAACTCACATAGCGGTAGAACTGGAGGCGTGTCAACAAGGACCCAAATGTCCATATTGTCTTGGTCGATGTCAGGATCACCAAGATCCATGGTGACAAGCATACCCTCGTCAAAACCATACATCTTGCAAAATGGTTCCCAATTTTTGCAACCAAAATTGGTTACGCTCTCAGCATTATATAGATTTACTTCAAAATCCACATCATGATGGGTCCTTAGGTGAATTTTCTTCGTTTCAAAATTTTCATGGTCTTCAAAATCCATCCTCTCCAAGACATAGCGTCTTGCATGGCATGGGATAAGCTATACTCAAATTGTAAAAGATGAAAATTACACGTTGAAATAGTTGAAGTCATGCTTAATTACGAAAAAACACTTGTCGTTGTTGCGTACCTTTTCAACATCGAAGGTCTCCTCGAGCTTAATGCTGAAGCGCCGATTGTCGGTGTCAAAACCGGCGGATCTCGGGTAGGGGGTCCCGAACTGTGCGTCTAGGCGGATGGTAATAGGAGACGAGGGACACAATGTTTTACCCAGGTTCAGGCCCTCTTGATGGAGGTAAAACCCTACGTCCTGCTTGATTAATATTGATGATATAGGTAGTACAAGAGTAGATCTACCACGAGATCAATGAGGCTAAACCCTAGAAGCTAGCCCATGGTATGATTGTTGTATGTTGAGGTTCGTCCTACGGACTAAAACCCTCTGGTTTAATTATATAGAAACCGGAGAGGGTTAGGGTTACACAAAGTTGGTTACAATGGTAGGAGATCTGAATATCCGCATCGCCAAGCTTGCCTTACACGCCAAGGAAAGTCCCATCCGGACACGGGACGAAGTCTTCAATCTTGTATCTTCATAGTCCAGGAGTCCGGCTGAAGGTATAGTCCGGCTACCCGGACACCCCCTAATCAAGGACTCCCTCAGTAGCCCCTGAACCAGGCTTCAATGACGATGAGTCCGGCGCGCAGATTGTCTTCGGCATTGCAAGGCGGGTTCCTCCTCCAAGTTCTTCATAAAAGTTTGGTAAACACTAAGGGTAGTGTCCGGCTCTGCAAAATAAGTTTCCACATATTGCCATAGAGAGAATAATATTAACACAAGTCTAATCTGCTGACGTATTCCGAAGCGTGACATCACACTATGGCCAAGCCTTTATTCGAATCGTTTTTACTTCCCCACCCCAGCGCGTTTTGTGAGGCGGTTTCCTTGGCATGTCTTGTCAAAGCAGAGATCGTGTCCCCCATTTACGGGATTCTCATCAATACGAACGTGGGTAACCCAACCGCGCCATTTATCATGGCGCTTGGGAGGCAAGCGAGTTTTACCAGGCTGGTGGGGACGCATAGCCGCATCCGCCCATATAGGGGGATAATGATCCACCTTTTTACCTACGCCTTCTTCCTCCTTTGCCTATCCATCTTCCGCGCACTCGAGCTCCAGCGCCCAAGTCCGCACTTCCCACCTCAACCTTCTCCAGCCATGTCCAGAGCGGGAGGCAAGTGGATGGTCTCCTCCATCACGGAGGGCCATGTCAAAGAACTGAGGAAGGCCGGATACTTGTCTAACGACATTGCGCACCGACTTCCTGAAAAGGGGCAGCTCCTTCCCACCCCAAGGCCCCATGAGAGGGTAGTATTCCTTCCCCATTTCCTCCGTGGACTGGGCTTTCCTCTCCACCCATTTGTCCGGGGGCTCATGTTCTACTATGGCCTGGATTTCCACGATTTGGCCCCGATCTTCATCCTCAACATCTCGGCGTTTATCGTCGTGTGTGAGGCTTTCCTCCGCATCCGCCCCCATTTCGGCCTTTGGCTCAAGACATTCAACGTCAAGCCGAAGGTGGTGCGCGGCAGCCAGGCGGAGTGCGGAGGCGCCATGGCGGGCAAGATGGCCAACGTCCTATGGCTTGAGGGCTCCTTTGTGGAGACCCTGAAGGGGTGGCAATCGGGGTGGTTTTACATCACCGAGCCGCGTGACCTTGATTGGGTCGCAGCCCCTGAGTTCCGGTCCGGACCCCCTATGTGGCTCACGTCCTGGAAAGAGACGGGCCTGTAATGGGGTGACGAGGGAGAGGTGACTGGGCTGCAAACATGCATCCAATCCCTGGTGAACAAGCAGCTCAGGCTTGTGAACGTAGTCCATGTCATGCTCGTCCGCCGGATCCTCCCGTGTCAACAACGGGAATTCAATCTTTGGGAGTTTGACCCGGCGCAGCACCCAACCCTGAACAGGCTCTTCGACACGACGCACGAAGATGCCTGGAGGGTGCTATTCAAGGGCGCCTAGGCTCCCGCATCCGCTTCCGAGGATCGTGGATTTAGTACGCAGCGTCAAGCTAGTGCGGTGAGTTATCTTTACCTTTTACAGGACATTTGTTTCTCATAGTTTGACTCTATGCGGGATCTAAACTCCCTTACCTTTGACAGGATTGGTAGGCGAAGTCCGGACAGATCGACTGTCCGGCTCCATTGCCCGAAGACCCAGCCGATGCCCACTTAGCAAAGCTGCTGGCTCCGGCACCTTACGTGGTGCCGGAGAAGAAGGTCAAGAAGAAGACCACAGGGACTCGAAAGAGTGCCCGGCGTCTGGAGGTGTCGGAATCATCATCCGACGAATCTGAGACGCCTTCCTCTCATGAAGACGAGGAGGAGGAAGAAGAATCCTCTCCCCCTCCAGTGGGGGGAGGAAAGAAGAGGAAGACCGCCTTAACGGGGGAGGCCGAAGGGTCCAAGAAGGGGAAGACCCTCCCTCCGGACTACTCCAACGACGCCAACGAGGGTGAAGAGGAGTGGCCGCACAGGGCCAAGCGCCCGGCGGAATCGTAAGTATTCGGATACCAGAGTAACTTCATGATATTCCTTTGTTGCACAGCTTTCCCTAATGTCGAATATAATCATGCAGCCTGCCCAAGGATGGGCTCGACGAGTCGTCGAGCGGCTCCCTGGATTCATCGGACGTGAATTTAGTTCCGCCCACTGCCTCCCCCTGTGCCGCGGACGACGCCGAAGTGGCGTCGCAACAAGTTCCGCGCTAAGAGGAGGTGGTCCTGGAGGAGCCGCGAGGCGACCTCCCGTACTCCGGGAGTAAAGGGGACAAGACCCCCCAGGGCTCCAAGTCCGGCTTTGCGTCGGACACTGCGCCGGAATCCTCAACGGTTCTGGACTGCGGTAGGCGACCTCCTTCTAAGAGGAGCAAGCCTACCGAGCCGGCGGCCTCCGTCCAACCGGAGGCGCCGGACAATCTACTGGAGGTGCTTAAGAGCGCCTCCATCAACGAGGAGCACCGTACTATCATGAGTACGGTGATCCAGAAGGTTCAGTCCGCCAAGAGCAGACTGACTGAAGCTTGAGCTAGCCTCCTAACAGGCTTCGAGGTAAGTAAAAAATATGTAAAAATATTACCGCATAGACAGTAGCCCCTGATGCTCTGTTTGGCGTTCGAAAAGAAAAGCCGAATAGAGGATCTAATAAATTTCGTAGGAGTCTAACAAAAAAGAGTCAATATGCGTATGCAGGCTTCGCTGCTAGCCACTGCCGCACTGACTGCGGAGGTGGGTGCCCTGAAGCGGACCGAGCGGACCGAGCAACAGCTCGGCCTTGCCAAGCGGCAGCTCGAGGAGAAGGAAGGTAAGAGATACCTTATAGAAAAATATATAAAAATATGCAATTGCAAAAAATGACAGGATTATACTGCTTATTGTAGGGGCCACAACTGAGGGGGCGACCCTCAAGCAGGCGATGTCCGAGGCCGAGAAGAAAGCGGCCACGGAGCGCACCGAGCGGGAGAAATTTGAGGCGCTGGTCGGCGAAGTGCGGCAAGAGCTTCAGGCTCTCATGAAAAAACATGAGAGTTTGGAGCTTGACTCGAAGACGCGGGCATCCGAGCTTGCGGCGGCCCTTGAAATTGCCAGGTCTGCCAAGTGCCAAATCCCAGAAGGCCCTCCAGGAGTTGGATGCGGTGAAAAAGATAGCGGCGGGTAAGGCATTCTTTATGCAAAGCAGACATATAAAAGTAAACTACTTGTTAGTTACCCGAATCCGGAGCTCTCTAGGGGCATTCGCAGATCTTCCCCGTAGCGTATCCGATGCCGCCGCATTCTACCGAGCCAAGGAAGGCAGCTCGATGGAGAACGTGTTCTGGTCTCAGTACGCTGAGGCCGGACACCCTGTGCCCTTGAGCGACCAGCTAAAGCAGCTGGTCGAGCTCCACAAGGCGTCCGAACAGGCCATGAAGGGCTTCATAGTTCGGCTGTGGCCTGGAGAGGCCCTGCCTGGGAGCTACTTCGGACTGGTGCGGCGGCTGGTGGAGGCCTGTCCAAGGTTCGAGGTCATCAAGCGCTCCGTCTGCATCGAAGGTGCCCGTAGGGCCCTTGCCCGTGCAAAGGTGCACTGGGGTAAGCTGGACGGTGAGAAGCTTGTGAGGGACGGGGCGCCGCCGAGGAAGGAGCATCGCAATCCCGAGAACTAATATAAGGATGTTCTTGCGGGTGCCCGCCTCATGGCGGATGAATGTACCAGGGATGTAATTTTTGAATAAACTCGCTCATGTTGTCCTGTGTGCTGAAAACTTGTTCATATGCGCTAAGCAATGCTTTTTGAATTTAAAATATTACTTTCTGTGCGGCCGTTTATCAAAAATTGAGAGATGGCCAGTCGTCGGCTTCTGCCCCCATCCCACTAGTGCTGGGGTGTTCGGGATAAACCTGAGCGCTCTTTTTCCCATGATTGGGTCCTTCGAGGGAGGCACTCAGCACAACGAACAAGGCAATCGGACTATAATGCTTGAACACTCTCACTTAGCCATAGAACTCTATAATTTTAAATTTCGGCGAAGCCCCTAGTATTCGGAAGACCGAGTTCGGGGCGCTATCCACGCCTTAGACGGACAAAGCCGGTTCCTCGCTCGAAGCGGCATAAGTCTTTAAGGACTCAAAAAACCTCTCGAACAGCGACCAGTCTCTCGCCTCGTCATGACAGTCAGTTTTAGCTTTCTCTACTGAGGTGCTCAGCCCAGCTCAACTGGGGCACAATCGCAGTAGTTCTCCTAGTGCTACCTTAGCCAATATAGAGGAACGTAAGGCACCAAAACATAGGAGCCGTGCAAACCCAACTATTGACCCAAATCATGATTCGGAGCCGATGCATATAGTGCTATAAGTTCGGGGTGCCGCACTTGTGAAAGTGTTCAGACTTCTCACACCATATTGAGGGGTACTGGAGCCCCTGGCGTATTTGCCGTACCATAGTGTACGGGTGTAGCATGTTATTAATGAACATATATATGAAAAGAGATTAATGCAAAAGTAGACAAAAATCTATGCATTGTTTATAAAAAGGCTGTGATCCAAGCAGAACGATACAAATAGTGCGATAAGCAAAGAGTTGGACTATTTAACATGTCCTATCCAGGGGCAGGCCGCGGAATTATATGCAAAACAGGTATACTGCTCGTAATAGAGACCACCTGGGAGTTTCATAATGCGGCATGGCTTGTCTGCTTCCCTGGTTCTTGCATCGTTTGTGCGGCAGTTGAATTGCCGAACAGGTCGTCCGAAGTATGGATTCCTGAAAGTAAGAGAAAAATAAAAATAAAAATAAAAAAAGAATTCGGCAGCCCCTTGTACGGTTTAAGCCGTGTTTTGGGCATGCCGTGATAGTGCCCCTCCCCCTGTGCCCATGGTATTTCAAGAGCGTAGTTATGTACGTGAAGCACTGGTTTCGCTATATCGCGAGGGCTAGGCTTGGGGCCGTATTGCTACGCCAGCACGGAACGTGCCAGGCGGTCTTGTTGTAGGTTACTCCGGGTGCGCTTGACAGTGTCCGGCCTTTTGAGGGCCGGACTGGAGAATTGCCTGGAGAGGCTGCTTTGTACTTCTGCTGCGAGCGCTGCCGTGTGCTCCTCCGTTCGGAGGGAGCGTTCGGTGTTTCCGTTGACAGTGATTACTCCTCGAGGGCCTGGAATCTTGAGATTGAGATATGCGTAGTGCGGTACCGCATTGAACTTTGCAAATGCGGTTCGCCCGAGCAGTGCGTGATAGCCACTGCGGAACGGGACTATGTCGAAGATTAACTTCTCGCTTCAGAAATTATCTAGAGATCCGAAGACCACTTCAAGTGTGACTGAGCCTGTATAGTTGGTCTCTACACCTGGTATGACACCTTTAAAGGTCGTTTTGGTGGGTTTAATCCTTGAGGGATCTATGCCCATTTTCCGCACTGTATCCTGGTAAAGCAGGTTCAGGCTGCTGCCGCCGTCCGTAAGGACTCATGTGAGATGAAATCCATCAATAATTGGGTCTAGAACCAATGCGGCGTACCCGCCATGACAGATGCTAGTGGGGTGGTCCCTTCGATCAAAAGTGATCGGGCAGGAGGACCATGGGTTGAACTTTGGGGCGACTGGCTCCAGCGCGTATATGTCCCGTAATGCACGCTTCCGCTCCCTTTTGGGGATGTGGGTTGCGTATATCATGTTCACCGTCCGCACTTGTGGGGGAAAACCCTTCTGTCCACTGTTGTTCGGCGGCCTGGGCTCCTCCTCGTCATCGCTACGCAGTCCCTTGTCTCTATTTTCGGCATTTAACTTGCCTGCCTGCTTGAACACCCAACAATCCCTGTTGGTGTGATTGGCTGGCTTTTCGGGGGTGCCATGTATCTGGCACAAGCGGTCGAGTATTCGGTCCAAACTGGACGGGCCCTGAGTATTCCTTTTGAATTCCGCTGACCGGATTTGTAGCCTCTGAATCCGGCATTGACTGCCGTATCCTCGTTGCTGTCGCTGCTAACGTGGCGTTTTTGCTTGTTCTGGTGCGACCTGCCACTTTTGTCCTTGGTATATGAATTACCAAGGTTCTTGGTTAAGTTGTTGCTGCGAGCTAGCCAGCTGTCTTCTCCCGCGCAAAAGCGGGTCATGAGTGTCGTGAGGGCTGCCATAGATTTCGGCTTTTCCTGTCCAAGGTGCCGGGCAAGCCACTCGTCGCGGATGTTATGCTTGAAGGCTGCTAGGGCCTCTGCATCCGGACAATCGACTATTTGGTTTTTCTTTGTTAGGAACCGTGTCCAGAATTGTCTGGCCGATTCCTCTGGCTGCTGAATTATGTGGCTTAGGTCATCAGCGTCCGGTGGTCGTACATAGGTACCCTGGAAATTGTCGAGGAATGCGGCTTCCAGGTCCTCCCAAGAACCGATTGAATCTGCTGGCAAGCTGTTAAGCCAATGCCGGGCCGGTCCTTTAAGTTTGAGCGGGAGGTATTTGATGGCATGTAGATCATCGCTGCGGGCAATGTGGATATGAAGGAGATAATCCTCGATCCATACCGCAGGATCTGTTGTGCCATCATATGATTCGATGTTTACGAGTTTGAAACCCTCAGGGATTTTATGATCCATTACTTCATCTGTGAAGCATAGTGGGTGTCCGGCGCCTCTGTACTGGGCTATATCACGACGCAGCTCAAAGGAGCTTTGTCTGTTGTGTTCGGCCCGACCGGATTTATTGTATCCGGAGTGACGATCACCGTCACGTGCCGTGGGGTGCCCACGCGATCCGTAGATCGATCTTGTTTGCCTTGCCTTCTCCTCCAGTATCTCTCGTAGGTCTTGCGCCTTTTCCCATGCCTTAGCATGTTTTGAGCGGCGCCGGGGCATGGCTTGAGTGGAGGGCCGAGAGGCCTCTCTATCATGGCCACGAGGTGGCCGGTCGGCCATGTCATGTGCTGGTGATGTAGGTGCTTCCTCCTCTAATCGGGGTAGCAGCTTGCGCTTTGGGTAACTCTTGGAGGGGCGTTCGAGTTCATACTCTTTGGCCGCAAGGACGTCAGTCCATCTGTCAGCTAGCAAATCTTGATCAGCTTTAAGCTGTTGCTGCTTTTTCTTGAGGCTGCTTGCCGTGGCTATAAGCCTGCGTTTAAAACGCTCTTGTTCGGCGGGATCCTCTGGCATGACGAATTCGTCGCCAAGGCTTGCCTCGTCTTCGAGGCATATAATTGTCATCCTCAACCTCTCTGTCTGCCGCTCTCTCGTGAGGGCTGGCTTCTCCATCCTCCTGTGCTGAATCTTGCTGGAGGGGGTGTTCTTCGGCGCTATCTGGAGTATTGTTATCTCCCGTGCCGGAATCACCGTTTTTACTTTGGCGGGATTTAGAGCGGCGCCGCTGACGTCGGCGCTTGGGCTGTTTCTTGGAGGTGTCATCCCCCGCTGTTCCATCGCCATCTCCATCTTTTGGAGTGTCCACCATATAAATGTCGTATGACGAGGTGGCTTTCCAGTGCCCTACAGGTGTTGGTTCTTGGTTGTCTCCTGCATCGTCGTCCATACCGTCGATGTCTTCGCAGTCGAAGTCGAGCATAGTCGTCGACAGTGGCTACGAAGTGGGTGGTGGGTGGGCATTGAATTTCTTCATTGCCCATATCCCAACCTTGCTGACCGTAGTCCGGCCAGGGCTCTCCTGATAAAGAGAGAGACTTTAGTGACTTCAGGATGTCGCCGAAGGGCGAGTGCTGAAAGATGTTCGCGGCGGTGAACTCCATAATCGGCGCCCAATCGGATTCGATCGGCAGGGGCGCGGAGGGCTCGGAGTCCGGAGAGGAGTCCGGCCACTCGGAGTCATGGGCCTTGTAGAGTGTGGGGCTGGTGTTCGGCTCGATCGCCTTTGGGATCACAGCCCCCGAGGCGGCGTCCAACCGCTCATCCTCGATCAGTGCAACCGGCTCCGAATTAAGGGACGGAACCGATGTGTGTGCGGCCTCCAGGGCACTGTTCGGTGGCAGAGCTAGATCATGCTCATCGAGACAGTGCGGCGCGCTCGTTTGTGGCTCGAATCCGTCGAAGATCAAGTCCCCGCGGATGTCAGCCGTGTAGTTTAAACTTCCGAACCTGACCTGATGGCCAGGGGCGTAGCTTTCGATCTGCTCCAGGTGGCCAAGCGAATTGGCCCGGTGTGAGAAGCCGCCGAAGACGAAGATCTGTCCGGGGAGAAAAGTCTCACCCTGGACCGCACCATTGTTGATGATCAAAGGAGCCATCGGGCCTAAAAGCAACGACACAGAGGAAGTCTCAATGAAAGCACCAATGTCGGTGTCAAAACCGGCGGATCTCGGGTAGGGGGTCCTGAACTGTGCGTCTAGGCGGATGGTAACAGGAGACGAGGGACACAATGTTTGACCCAGGTTCGGGCCGTCTCGATGGAGGTAAAACCCTACGTCCTGCTTGACTAATATTGATGATATGGGTAGTACAAGAGTAGATCTACCACGAGATCAAGGAGGCTAAACCCTAGAAGCTAGCCTATGGTATGATTGTTGTATGTTGAGGTTCGTCCTACAGACTAAAACCCTCCGGTTTATATAGACACCGGAGAGGGTTAGGGTTACACAAAGTCGGTTACAATGGTAGGAGATCTGAATATCCGCATCGCCAAGCTTGCCT
This sequence comes from Triticum dicoccoides, assembly GCF_002162155.2. Classification (NCBI taxonomy): domain Eukaryota; kingdom Viridiplantae; phylum Streptophyta; class Magnoliopsida; order Poales; family Poaceae; genus Triticum; species Triticum dicoccoides. The sequence continues at coordinate 3,339,482 of NC_041384.1, read as the reverse complement.
TCCACGCCAAGGAAAGTCCCATCCGGACATGGGACGAAGTCTACAATCTTGTATCTTCATAGTCCAGGAGTCCGGCTGAAGGTATAGTCCGGCTACCTGGACACCCCCTAATCCAGGACTCCCTCACGGATCATCGTCCAGGTGAGGCCTATCGCACAAACCTCGATCATCGTGGCACCAGCCGCACTCCTCCGGGAGACTTTCGTCGTCCGATGACGACATTTCCTACGTTCATAATTCAAAGATTAAACTTGTACAATTAAATATATGTACTACAAAAACTAAATTAGATCATTATTATTCATCACGGGTTGACTATCCGTTTGTCGAGTCTTTTCCTCTCAGCTCACGTGGTGTATACATTCGACCGTTGGTGATGGTTGCTCCTCCATTTTTCCCTGAGTGCATTACACCAAAATGTCTAGCACACGGGAACGAAGGAGAAGCGAACCCCATGACAACAGTCGGGATTCTTCGTCTTCTCATATATATATGGTGGAACTCTCCCTCACTGATTCCTCTCTGACATTTGTGACCATCGGTGATGGTAGCTCCTCCTTTCGTTCCGAAGTGCATTACAGCAAATTGTCTAGAACACGGGAATGAAGGAGAAGCTACCCCATGACAACAGTCGGGATTGTTCGTCCTCTCATATATGGTGGAGACTCGACAGACTTAAAGTCAACCCGAAATGTCGTTTAATTATCTTTCTAAAAAAGGATTCGGCTGGTCCCACCTTGAGGTCGGAGGGGGTCGGTGACGGGGACGACGGTGGGGATGATGGAGGGGGGTTCCTAGATTTCTGTGACAACAAAAACCCTATAAGCTAACAACTAATCATATGCATACGCCTTGCATAGTGCTCTCCAATTTTAGCATTCAAAGTAGGAGTAGTTTTCCAATTTGAGCATTCAATAAGCAAAACCAAATCGTAAAATAAAGTAGTATTAAATTAGCATGCATTCAATTATAAGCAAAACTACATCATCTATTCCGTCCGTACATCGTCGAATATTATCACTAATACACCTCGAATACTATCATACATATATATAGCATCGCTAGTACAGCTAGAACCGTAGCGCCCGACGGGTATCGCCGCGGGCACTGGACACCCAAAGGGAACGAACCATCACATGATCATAGCTCCAGTGAGATCCCTGAAGAACCTACCAGGTATTGTCGAACTTGCCCTCCAACGCAACCATGTAGCGACGGACGTGCTCGTCCTCCTTGCTGACACAGGGAAGTACCACCTCCGCGGTGTCCGGAAGCCTAGGCACCATCACTGGCCCACGGGACTGCCACCAAACAAGGATCGGGTCAACGATGGGCTAGCTCCTCACCAACCTACATCCCTCGGAAGGTAGCACCTCCCAATACCAGCCCGGCGGAGCCCAGTCCCGGACATGGCCCCTCTGATCAAGCCGGCCTCCTCCGCCGAGTCGACGACGAGGATGCGGGATAGGCATCGTCGACGTCGATGCGGGAATAATTGCTTGAACTAAAAAATAAACTAGTTCTATTAATTTTCTTGCTAAAAATAAACTACTGCTATAGTAAAATAAAGTAGTTTTATTAAATCAACTAGTTCAACTCCTAATTAAGCACTTACTATAAAAAAATAAAGTAGTACTTACTAAAAATAAACTACTTCTATATAAAGTAAAATAAAGTAGTTTTATTAAATCAACTAGTTCAACTACTAAGCACTTACTATAAATAAAATAAAGTAGTACTTACTAAAAATAAACTTGTTTAACTAGTTCTATTAATTATCGACCCCCCCTCATGTCGAAGTTATCGGGGAGGGGCTATATCGACAACGACATACCCGATAAAAAAGAAGAAGAGGAAGAAAAAAAAAAAGAGGAGTAGAAGAAAAAAACGAGAAGGAATAGAGGAGAAAAAAAATATATTTTAATCTATTTTTTCTTCTCCTCTATTCCTTCTCATTCTCCTCTTTTTTTCTTCTTCTTCGTCCGTTTCTTATTTTTCTTCTTCTTCTTCCTTCTTCCTCTTTTCTTTCTCTTTTCTTATTTCCTTAAATTCTTTCCTCGACAACCCTAACCCTAAACAGTACAAATAACTACAACGACTTCGCTTGCATACATATGAACAAATATGATCGATCATCTATGAACAATATAAAAACATCATATGATATATGAACAATAAAAGCACATCTATGAAAAAAAATCATCTAATCATATATTTTTGATGGCGGCTACGGCGGCGGCAGCGACGGGGGGCAGGGCAGGGGCGCGGGGACCGGGGCTCACTGGGGGCGGCGTCGGCGATGGCGCGGACTAGGGCGGTGACGACGCGGGGTGGCGTGGACCGGGGCAGTGACCGACGCGGGGTTGATATGTCTCCAACGTATCTATAATTTTTTATTGATCCATGCTATATTATCTACTGTTTTGGACATCATTGGGATTTATTATTCACTTTTATATTATTTTTGGGACTAACCTATTAACCGAAGGCCCAGCCCAGAATTGCTGTTTTTTGCCTATTTCAGAGTTTCGCAGAAAAAGAATATCAAACGGAGCCAAAACCCTAATTCCACCGCCGCAACCTTCTCTACCCACGAGATCTCATCTTGGCGCCTGTTCCGGAGCTCCACCGGAGGGGGCATCGATCACGGAGGGCTTCTACATCATCACCATAGCCCCTCCATTTAAGTGTGAGTAGTTTACCTCAGACCTTCAGGTCCATAGTTATTACCTAGATGGCTTCTTCTCTCTTTTTGGATCTCAATACAATGTTCTCCCCCTCTCTCGTGGAGATCTATTCGATGTAATCTTCTTTTTGCGGTGTGTTTGTTGAGACCGATGAATTGTGGGTTTATGATCAAGTTTATCTATGAACAATATTTGAATCTTCTTTGAATTCTTTTATGTTATTGGTTATCTTTGCAAGTCTCTTCGAATTATCAGTTTGGTTTGGCCTACTAGATTGATCTTTTTTGCAAAGGGAGAAGTGCTTAGCTTTGGGTTCAATCTTGCGGTGTCCTTTCCCAGTGACACTAGGGGCAGCAAGGCACGTATTGTATTGTTGCCATCGAGGATAACAAGATGGGGTTTTTATCATATTGCATGAATTTATCCCTCTACATCATGTCATCTTGCTTAAGGCGTTACTCTGTTTTTATGAACTTAATACTCTAGATGCATGCTGGATAGCGGTCGATGAGTGGAGTAATAGTAGTAGATGCAGGCAGGAGTCGTTCTACTTTTCTCGGACGTGATGCCTATATACATGATCATACCTAGATATTATTATAATATAACTATGCTCAATTCTGTCAATTGCTCAACAATAATTTGTTCACCCACCGTAAAATGCTTATGCTCTTGAGAGAAGCCACTAGTGAAACCTATGGCCCCCGGGTCTATCTTCATCATATTAATCTTCCAACACTTAGTTATTTCCTTTGCTTTTTTACTTTGCTTTTATTTTACTTTGCATCTTTATCACAAAAATACCAAAAATATTATCCTATCATATCTATCAGATCTCACTCTCGTAAGTGACCTTGTAGGGATTGACAACCCCTTATCGTGTTGGTTGCGAGGATTTATTTGTTTTGTGTAGGTACGAGGGACTCGCGCGTAGCCTCCTACTGGATTGATACCTTGGTTCTCAAAAACTGAGGGAAATACTTATGCTACTTTGCTGCATCACCCTTTCCTCTTCAAGGAAAAACCAACGTAGTGCTCAAGAGGTAGCACCGGTTCGTGGCAGCAACCGAGACAAAAGCACCCCTTTAGTCCCGGTTGGAGCCACCAACCGGGACCAAAGGTCACTTCTCAGCATCCCAAAGGGCGGGAAGTAGAGGCCTTTGGTCCTGGTTGGAGCCACAAACCGGGACTAAAGGGTGTGCATTGGTACCAGTTGTTGGCATGAACCGGTACCAATGTACGCCTTTAGTACCGGTTGGTAGCACCAACCGGGACTAAAGGCCTTGTGCTGCCCGTACCGCGGCACGAAAGTTTAGCCCCACCTCGCTAGCTGAGGGAGCTCGAGAGTGGTTTATAAGCCGCACTCCCGCTGCCCTCTCGAGCTCCTCTCAAATGCAGGCTTTCGGGCCTAAACACATTGTATCTGCCTGTGAGCCTATTGGGCCTTCTACGGGCCTGAATCCTGGCCCATGGGTGGGTTTCTAGTCGTATTTAGGCCATGGTGGCCCAGTAGGTGGCATTTTCTTATTTTTTCCTAGTTTATTTCTTTTCTTTTTTGCTTTATTTATTTTATTTTGTTTCTACTTACAAGAAAATACTTATTTATTTTATTTTATTTTGTTTCTAATTACTTATTTATTTTATTTTATGATAATTCTTTTTGCTATTAAAGTTTCTAACGAAAGAAGTTCTTTATGAAAATTCTTTTTGCTTTTAATGATTTTAAACAGAAAAAACTTTGATAATTTTAGTTGCATCAATTTTATATAATTTTAGTTTCAGTAATACTAGAGGTTGCTTATAATGTTTTGAACAGAAAATACGTTGATAATTTTAGTTTCATAAATCTTATTTATGTTATTAAAGTTTATTTTATTTTGTTTCTACTTATATATTTTATTAAAGTTTATTTTATTCTGTTTCTAATTACTTATTTATTTATTTTTATGATATTTTTTATTTTCCACGCATTTACTGATTATTTCATGAGACCATGAAATTGAAAAGCACTACAAATGAACTCTGAAAAGGTTGAAAGTTGGCATGGTATCATCATTTCACGCACATAGCATGTGCAAGAAAGTAGAGAGGGTTACGGCAAAAACTGGATGCACTTCGTGTACAAAACGGACAATCTGTTTCGGAGTATCAGGATTTCATACGGAAACTCGTCTGTTACAATAGGCATTTCATATGAAGTATGAAAAGGTTGAAAGTTGGCATGGTATCATCATAATAGTTGTGGAGAGAAAGTCTTCACTTTTTTTCGCTTGTGTGCTTTGCTTATTGCGCCGTAACCATGGATAATTTTCATCGTTTATCAGGATGCTTGGGACAGCCTTGACTTTGAAGGGAGGAATTTCATGGAACTTTTCATAATCTTCAGACATGTCTATCTTCCCCTCCACTCCCACAATGTCCCTTTTTCCTGAAAGAACTATGTGGTGCTTTGGCTCATCGTATGATGTATTCACTTCCTTATCTTTTATTTTTCTCGGTTTGGTAGACATGTCCTTCACATAGATAACATGTGCCACATCATTGGTTAGGACGAACGGTTCGTTAGTGTACCCAAGATTGTTCAGATCCACTGTTGTCATTCCGTACTGTGGGTCTACCTGTACCCCACCTCCTGACAGATTGACCCATTTGCACTTAAACAAAGGGACCTTAAAATCATGTCCGTAGTCAATTTCCCGTATGTCCATTATGTAACCATAATATGTGACCATTCCCCTCTCGGTTACTGCATCAAAGTGGGCACCGCTGTTTTGGTTGGTGCTCTTTTGATCTTGGGCGATCGTGTAAAATGTATTCCCATTTATCTCGTATCCTTTGTAAGTCAATACAGTCGAAGATGGTCCCCTGGACAACGAGTACAACTCATCACAAACAGTGGTGTCACCTCTGAGACGTGTTTCCAACCAAGTGCTGAAAGTCCTGATGTGTTCACATGTAATCTAGTCGTCACATTGCTCCGGGTGTTTGGAGCGCAGACTGTTCTTGTGTTCATCGACATACGGGGTCACCAAGGTAGAGTTCTGTAGAACTGTGTAGTATGCTTGAGACCAAGAATACCCGTCCCTGCATATTATTGAGTCTGCTCCTAGCGTGCCTTTTCCAGTCACTCTCGCATCATACCGCGATTTAGGGAGACCTATCTTTTTAAGGCCAGGAATAAAGTCAACACAAAACCCAATGACATCCTCCGTTTGATGGCCCATGGAGATGCTTCCTTCTGGCCTAGCACGGTTACGGACATATTTCTTTAGGACTCCCATGAACCTCTCAAAGGGGAACATATTGTGTAGAAATACGGGGCCCAGAATGACAATCTCGTCGACTAGATGAACTAGGACGTGCGTCATGATATTGAAGAAGGATGGTGGGAACACCAGCTCGAAACTGACAAGACATTGCGCCACATCACTCCTTAGCCTTGGTATGATTTCTGGATCGATCACCTTCTGAGATATTGCATTGAGGAATGCACATAGCTTCACAATGGCTAATCGGACGTTTTCTGGTAGAAGCCCCCTCAATGCAACCGGAAGCAGTTGCGTCATAATCACGTGGCAGTCCTGAGACTTTACGTTCTGGAAGTTTTTCTCTGGAATATTTATATTCCCTTTATTATTTGCCTTTGAAATGCTTGCCTTTCTTTCGACATTGATGGTTGGTCGGGAGAAATCGATGATGGCCCAGGTACACATTCTTCCTGCATCTGTCCAGGTATATACTTTCGGTGTCAGCTAAACAGTGTGTGCATGCGTGGTATCCCTTGTTTGTCTATCCTGAAAGGTTACTGAGAGCGGGCCAATCATTGATGGTCACGAACAGCAACACCTTTAGGTCAAATTCTTCCCCCATGTGCTCATCGCACACACGTACACCTGTTCCATCCCCCAGTTGTAAGAGTTCTTCAACTAATGGCCTTAGGTACACATCAATGTCATTGCCGGGTTGCTTAGGGCCTTGGATGAGAATTGGCATCATAATGAACTTCCGCTTCATGCACATCCAAGGAGGAAGGTTATACATACATAGAGTCACGGGCCAGGTGCTGTGATTGCTACTCTGCTCCCCGAAAGGATTAATGCCATCCGCACTAAAAGCAAACCATACGTTCCTTGGGTCACTTGCAAACTCAGCCCAGAACTTTCTCTCGATTTTTCTCCACTGCGACCCGTCAGCGGGTGCTCTCAACTTCCCGTCTTTCTTACGGTCCTCACTGTGCCATCGCATCAACTTGGCATGCTCTGTCTTTCTGAACAATCGTTTCAACCATTGTATTATAGGAGCATACCACATCACTTTCGCAGGAACCCTCTTCCTGCGGGGCTCGCCCTCAACATCACCAGGGTCATCTCGTCTGATCTTATACAGCAATGCACCACATACCGGGCATGCGTTCAAATCTTTGTACGCACCGCGGTAGAAAATGCAGTCATTGGGGCATGCATGTATCTTCTCCACCTCCAATCCTAGAGGGCATACGACCTTCTTTGCTGCGTACGTACTGTAGGGCAATTCATTATCCTTTGGAAGCTTCTTCTTCAATATTTTCAGTAGCTTCTCAAATCCTTTGTGAGGCACATCATTCTCTGCCTTCCACTGCAGCAATTCTAGTATGATACCGAGCTTTGTGTTGCCATCTTCGCAATTGGGGTACAACCCTTTTTTGTGATCCTCTAACATGCGATCGAACTTCAGCTTCTCCTTTTCACTTTCGCACTTTTCACTTGCATCAACAATGATTCGGCGGAGATCATCATCGGGCACATCGTCTGGTTCCTCTGGATCATCAGCTTCCTCTTGATCTTTAGCTTCCCCTGTTGCAGCATCACCGTATTCAGGGGGCACATAGTTGTCATCATCCTCTTCTTCTTTGCTGTCTTCCATCATAACCCCTATTTCTCCGTGCGTCGTCCAAACATTATAGTGTGGCATGAAACCCTTATAAAGCAGGTGCGTGTGAAGGATTTTCTTGTCCGGGTAAGACCTCGTATTCCCACAATTAGGGCATGGACAACACATAAAACCTTTCTGCTTGTTTGCCTCAGCCACTTCGAGAAAATTATGCACGCCCTTAATGTACTCAGAGGTGTGTCTGTCACCGTACATCCATTGCCGGTTCATCTACATGCATTATATATAATTATGTGTGTCAAAAGTAAGAAAATTAGACAAGTATCTATCTAAAGTAAGAATTTTTTTCTTTCAAAAAGAAGATAAGAACAAGAGGCTCACCACGGTGGTGCCGGCGACGAGTGGTGAAGATGAGGACGGGGCGTGACAGACCGCTAAACCTAGACAAATCTCGGAAAAAATGGAGCTCGGAGGTCGAGCTTAGAGAGGAGAAAGCTTAACTAGTGTGGCTCGGGTATTTCATCGAACAGCTCACATGCATAAGAGGTGAGCTAGAGCACCCAAATGCCCTTCCTCGTCAGCCAGCAAAAAACAGAGCACTGTGGAGTGCTTTGCTCGCCAGCGATGGGGTATATATAGGCAACTCATTTGTCCCGGTTCGTGGCTGGAACCAGGACTAAAGGCCATCCTTCTTTCCCAGTTCCTGCCACGAACCGGGACCAATGGTTGTGGGCTAGGAGAGAGGCTCATTGGTCCCGGTTCGTGCCAAGAGCCGGGACAAATGGGCCCAGACGAACCGGAACCAATGCCCACGAGGCCCCGGCCAGCCCCCTTGGCTCACGAACTGGGACAAATGCCTCCATTGGTCCCGGTTCGTGGTAGAACTGGGACTAATGGGCTGGCCAGGCCCGAACAAAAGCCCCTTTTTCTACTAGTGTTATTCTATAGCTTGATCTGCCAAATGCTATTAAGGAAATGAAGTTTCCTCCTTGATCAAGTTATCAATCCTTATTGCGTGTATGCTTCCTACTCAACACCTGAATAATCAATTTGTACATGCTGATATATATTAATATGCTATTTTGTTGGTGCATAAGAGATAATACATGCATGTGTAATCTACAATTTCAGTGAGCTAAAACCCTATTGTTCTCAGGTTTTTTGTCATGGATTATTTTATTCTCATGTAAACTATAGGAAGAAAATCTCATGTATGTACAGAACTGAACTGAAGCTACCATGGAAATTGCATTCTATAGCTGTGGGTCGTTTCCGGTATGAACAAAATTACTAAAATACCTCCTCCTTTCACCAAGAACGAAACTCAGGACAAACGCTGCTGCAAAGGGGGCTGGCGCTCCAAAGAAAGCAAAGCAGTAATTCTTCCATCGGTTGGACTAGATATGTACATACGGTATGACTAGCGCTTCTTGGGTTCCATGTTTGATACAACCGTGCTAAATAATGTGTCATCATATAACGATTGTGGTTTCTCTTTTCCTCACAGAATCTTCTGCGATCTGCTTGCTTATCAACCTAGGTTTACCGCTAGATGGGTGTGTTTCTGAAGAACGCTTCTTAGCTCTGCTGCGCCATAGCAACGGTCTGACCATGGGGTCCGGAGATCGTCAACTCAGCACATTTTTGGGCATGCACATGATGTATTTTGTGCAGCTTTCTAAGGCAAAGCTTTGACACCAGCAGACCCATGTGAGGCCACTGCCATAGCAATTCCTCTATTTAGGCGCTCGACTAACAAATGCATAGGTTTCTGTTACAAAAGGTTTAGAATCATTACCCTTGATGCTTGAATTTGGACCTTGCACCTTACTTGGGTAACATAGAGCCAAATGGCACATTGTCCAAATACACGTTCAAAACACTTCGGGTTTGACATGGTCTCTATCCTTGATCAAACATAAAGTTACTAAAAAAAGGCAAATATTTCTGAACACGAACATGGTTTCAATTGGGTCTCTGCGCCATTTGGTGCACCGGGTCATCTAGTTCCAATGAGAAGCAGCTGTCGTACTACAGCTTGAAGAAATATACAGTCCATTGTACCCTTTCCAATAGTGATTGTACTGCTCTTCATATCAGAGCTCCGAAGCCACATCCAACTATCGAACCAAGATCTTCACTTGATACCGGAGTCACACTGGTAGAAAAAGGGCCTGTTGTCCTGGTTCGTAAGGGCCTTTTGTCCCGGTTCTGGAACCGGGACTAAAGGGTCGGTACTAATGCCCTGTCCCTTTAGTCCCGGTTCAATCCAGAACCGGGACAGATGGGCCTCCACATGGCCTGTGCGCGGAGCCCAGGCAGGAGACCCTTTGGTCCCGGTTGGTGGCACCAACCGGGACCAATAGGCATCCACGCGTCAGCATTTTTGTGGTTGGGGTTTTTGTTTTTTTTGAAAGGGGGGGTTTGGGGGTTTTGGGGGGTTAATTTAGGTGTTTCATATATTGTGTTAGCTAGCTATAATTAACAGAGAGAAGTGTACTCTCTTATGTCCATGCTTGGTCGACGCTACGTACTATACATACGTATAGAGAGGACTAGACACGCTAGCTAGCTAGTAAGCAAACGAAGGAAACAGAAGATCGTCATGAACATATATGCATACAGAGAGAAGTGATATCGACCACCTCTCCTTCTCCAAGAGATTGGTCGAACAACAAGTTCTCGTATATCTATCCGACACTACCGGCTACACATATACAATAATTATCTCTTACAAATATAATCATACGGACTCAGGGTCCACATAGTATTCTCCATCTTCAGGGATCACGTGGTCAAGAAAGAATGCCGCCAATTCCTCTTGAATTGCTCGCATGTGAGCTGGTGCTAGGAGTTCATCCCGCTTCCGAAACATCTAATTTAAAGAAGGGGGTCAATACATATATATATGAATGAATGAAACTCAACACAAATGATGGTAATAAAATAAAATTGTGAATGTTGTTATTTACATACTTCATATTGTTTGTTAGTGTAGCCCCGCTCACAGGTCGTGTGGCGGATGGACTCGCAAACATAGTATCCACAGAAATCATTCCCTTATTCCTGCCACAACCACTTTACAAGAAATAGAGGTCAATCAAACTGATAAGCAAGAATGTCAAATGGTATTGATGAAACTAGCGCTTGAATGACTAGTAGATGCGCGGAACATGCTACTACAGTACTTACTTTTGGGTGTCTAAATTGCAGCTCCTTCGGCAGTCCCGGAGCTTTTCTGGTGAATTTTCTCCAAACCCTGCCGGACAAAGAAAACAATTACTTGATATATCAGGAAATGAACAAAGTTGCTGATATGGTGGATAATGATCAATTTAACTTACTTCTCGAGTATTTGAGTCATGTCTGCATAGTCCTGGGGATCTTTTCGTCTTGAGTCTAAGACGGTTACTAGTCCCTGCTCAAGCTTAATCTCTAGGAGAATATAGTGGAAACTGCACACGCATGCATAACTCATCAATTACATTACTATAACCTTGACTAATATATAAGGGAAACCGAATACGCACAAGACAGTAACACTCACTTGAAGTTGTAAGGAAAGAGTATTATATCTTTGTTTTCATTTATTACCAACGATCGTAGCAAGTTGGCCTCGGTAGCTGCGGCATGAAATTTAACCTAAATTGCATCTATGAGATATGTGTTAATGAACCCAATATCACCGACTTGCCTTTTCTTCAATTCGGCGATCTTCAATCTGCATAATATAGTGAGGATGATTATAAATACATGCAATGAAAGAGCTGAGCTATATAGAGAGACTTAATGATAGAAGTAGTACTACTTACAGACAGTAGCAGGCGACCGTTGTTTTATCGAGGGCCAATTGATTGAAAAACTGATAGAACTCCTCAAATGGAACAGGCAACAGTTCAATTCCAACGAGGTCATGCTCCTCTTTTACTTTCACATACAAAGTACTCCTCCCCCAGAGTGTCTGCAGATTTTCAAGTACCAATCATGCAATCTTCGCGTCATCGTTGATAGAGATCTTTCATCTTTGATGAGAGGCTTCCCGTACTCGTATCTTTGTATCTGCACCTCCATGGGTTCATAATGTACATCATCGGGCAGGTAATCTGCAAGATTGCTATAACCGGGCACCATCCTCGGATCATTAGCAACGTTGTGGCTAGGCACCTTGAGCGGGGAAATTTGTTTCCCAGCTCGTCGTTCTTTCAGCCTTTGATCACTGATAGTACTTCCCGACCGCTCCGCTTCGGCAAATTCCTTTCCAATAATGCGCTCATAGTTTCCTTTCGGCAGAGACTTCTGTGGTTTTGTCAGGGCAGCCAGAGTGCGCTTCGCTTTCACCGGATCTAGCTTCTCCTCCGGAAGTGGATGTCTCTTTGCTTTCAACCTTTGAAACCAGTCATCCACTTTGGTTCGTGCGATCTCGGCGTTCTCCTCCGGGGTCCTCTTGTATGGTAACTTCTCTGGAGTCTTCAGAGAAGGACCGAATCTGTATGTCCTCCCCTCCCGCCTCTGGCTGTACTGCTAGACGCCGGCCGAGCAGACGGAGCGGTTGTCTTCTTTACTTGCTTACGACGCGGAGGAGAAGGACTACGACGCGCCGGAGCAGCCAGAGCGGCGGCAGGTCTCTTCCGCCCTTGCTGACGAGGCAGAGAAGGAGGAGGCTGGCTGCTCGGGCGCGTCGGCGCAGGCGGAGAAGGAGGCGGAGTGCCGCCACGCGCTGGAGAAGGAGCCGGTCGAGTGCCCTGATCGTCACTCAACGGAGGAGGAGGCGGTGGAGGAGGCGGAGTGCCCTGACTCGCCGGAGGAGGAGGCGGTGGAGGAGGCGGAGTGCCCTGACTTGCCGGAGGAGGAGGAGGAGGGAGAGGCGTCCAGTTCGGAAGGTTGATGAGCTCCTTCTGCCATAGGCATGGAGTCTTCAGAGCAGACCCCAGCCTAGTCTCCCCTTCACCGGTAGGGTGGTCAAGCTGGAGGTCCTCAAATCCCTCCGTTATTTAATCCACCATCACCCTAGCATATCCTTCTGGAATCGGCCGGCAGTGAAAAGTTGCGCCGGGTTCAGTAGGATAAATAGAGCCAACAGCCGCCTGACCTTCAAATTCATCCATTGCGTCATAAGGTGGCAATTTTGAGACTCCGTGATAGCATCCACGGGATAGCTGGCAGGAGCCGTCAAGGCATGCTCCGGCTGAAGCAGCTCGGTGGAAGCCACGCTGCTTCTCCGCTGAGATGGCGGGGTAGCTTCTGGGGAAGCTTCGGCAGTACATTTGCTGCGATTTGCTTCTTGTTCCTCTATCGCTTGTACCCTTGCTTGCAGCGCCTGCATTTGGGTCTGCTGCACTTTTTTCCTCCTCTCATGGGATTTGTAACCGCCAGCGTCCGGAAACCCAACCTTCCACGGAATGGAGCCTGGCGTGCCTCGTGTCCGTCCTGGTGCTCAGGATTCCCGAGGGCCATTGTGAGCTCGTCGTTCTCTCTGTATGGAAAGAACGTCCCTTGCTGCGCTGCTTTGATATAGTGCTGAAGCTTCCTGACTGGTATGTCCATTCGATCGTTCGTCCAAATGCACTTCCCTGTTACAGGTTTCAAGGTTCCGCCAGTCCCGAAGAACCAAGTCCGGCAACGGTCTGGCCAGTTAATTGTCTCTGGTTCGATCCCTTTATCAACCAGATCATTCTCAGTCTTAGCCCACTTAGGCTGGGCTACGAGGTAGCCACCTGACCCTGTGCGATGGTGATGCTTCTTCTTCGCAGCATTTTGCTTGTTTGTAACCGACATCTTCTTACTCTTTTCCGATGTCTTGTGGGCCACAAATGCGGGCCAGTGATCTCTGATCTTCTCATATCTGCCCTTGAATTCTGGTGTCTCATTATTTTCGACAAACTTATTCAGCTCTTTCTTCCACCTCCTGAATAGTTCTGCCATCCTCTTAGGAGCAAAAAACTTGATTAATTGCTCTTTAACTGGCTTCTCTGGATTATCCTCTGGCGGTAGGGTGAAATTTGACTTCATCTCAGTCCAAAGATCATTTTTCTGCATATCATTGACATAAGACACCTCAGGGTCTTATGTAGCCGGCTTAAACCATTGCTGGATGCTGATCGGGATCTTGTCCCTAACCAAAACCCCGCACTGAGCAACAAATGCGCTCTTTGTCCGGAGGGGTTCAATCGGTTGGCCGTCGGGCGCGATTGCTATGATCTCAAACTTTTCATTTGAGCTCAACTTTTTCTTCGGGCCTCGTCTCTTTACCGAAGTTGTGCTCGATCCGGAGGGCTAGAAAAAAGAACAAAGACTTAATTAATATGTGTACATACCAAAACAATGACTGCATCAATTAGCTAGTCAGCAGAAGCTTAACTAATATATATACCTGGCCGGACTCGGTTCGGTCACCGGAGACGTCATCACGGTCTCCTTGCACCGGCATTGGGTCACCGGAGCCGTCCTCACGGTCTCCTTCTTGCACCGGCATTAGGTCAACGGAGCCATCATAATCAGCTGCTTCCAGACCATCGGTCTCGTTGAGAAACAACGAGCAGATGGCATCACTTCCTTGTGCGATTATGTCCCCCAACAACTCTTCTTGTACTTCATCTCGGGCGGTGTCCATAGTTTCTACAAATATTGACAACATGGCAATTATTATTCAAACATAACAGATGGATATATTAGTGGCAAAAACGTAGAACTAATATTAATTAGTGCCTCGATGCTGCTTCTCTAGGGTTTGGGGTGGCCTCGACGCTGCTTCTCTAGGGTTTGGGGTGGCCTCGACAACACTTCAAGGATAAAAAAAGAAGAGGAAGATGAAAAAAAAGAGGAGAAGAAAGAATAGAGGAGTAAGAACTCCTCTATTCTTTCTTCTCCTCTTTTTTCTTCTTCTTCCTCTTTTTTTTATCGGGAACGAGGGTCGTCGAGGGTCACCGAGCGATAGAGGAAACCCTAAATAGCAAGTATCGTGGGTGTGAGATACATGTGGCCGTCGGTGTCGGACACTACATCCACGTCCCACAAGTGACATGGGCGTCGAAGCCCGCGCCACTTGTGGGACATGGATGTAGTGTCCGACACCGACGGCCACATGTATCTCACACCGACGATACTTTCTATTTAGGGTTTCCTCTATCGTTCGGCGACCCTGACCCTCGACGACCCTCGTTTCTGATAAAATAAAGAGGAAGAAGAAGAAAAAAGAGAGAAGAAGAGAATCTCCTCTTTTTTTCTTCTTCTTCTCTTCTTCTCTTTTTTTTCTTCTTCTTCCTCTTTATTTTATCAGAAACGAGGGTCGTCGAGGGTCAGGGTCGCCGAACGATAGAGGAAACCCTAAATAGAAAGTATCTTCGGTGTGAGATACATGTGGCCACATGTATCTCACACCGACGATACTTTCTATTTAGGGTTTCCTCTATCATTCGGCGACCCTGACCCTAACCCTGACCCTCTAAATAGCAAGTATCGTGGGTGTGAGATACATGTGGCCGTCGGTGTCGGACACTATATCCACGTCCCACAAGTGACGTGGGCGTCGAAGCCCGCGCCACTTGTGGGACGTGGATGTAGTGTCCGACACTGACGGTACATGTATCTCACACCGACGATACTTTCTATTTAGGGTTTCTCCTCTACCGCTCGGTGACCCTCGACGACCCTCGTTCCCGATAAAATAAAGAGGAAGAAGAAGAAAAAAAGAGAGGAGAAGAACTCTATTCTTTCTTCTCCTCTTTTTTTCTTCTTCCTCTTCTTTTTTTATCCTCTTCTTCCTCTCATGTTCGAGGGGTTGGGAGGTTGCCTAGTGTCAAAGAATTCAACAAAACCATGTCTTCATCATTAGGCGAAAGTAACAGGTGCATGATGGTACGAAGCTCTCCAAAGTTATTTTGGAACGGAGTCCCAGATAAGATAATTCTCTATTTGGTACAAAGTTCAGCAAGAACCTTCCAAATATCGTTATTTGGAAGGCCTTTGCTGAAATTCATACAAAAAGGCAAATTATCCTATCCGGGACACCATTCCAAAATAACTTTGGAGGACTTCGTCATGCCCTGGTTACTTGCGGCTAATGATGAAGCCATGGATTTCTTCAATACTTTGACACTAGGAAACCTCTCTCGACCCCTCGGCGATCCTCGACCCCTCGAACCCTCGACGACCCTGGACCCCTCGACCCCTTGAACCCTCGACGACCCTAGACCCCCTCTCGACCCCCTCATGTCGAAGTTATCGGGTAGGGGGTATATCGACAACGACATACCCAATACATGCATACATACATACATATCACATGCATCCATACATATATGAACAAAATTAATATCTACTAATTAACAACCTAAATAAAAATAACTAATACATATAGGAAGAAGAAGAAAAAAGAAGAGAAGAAAGAATAGAGGAGAAGACTTCCTCTTCTTCCTCTCCTCTTCTTCTCCCTCTTCTTCCCCTTCTTCCCTCGACCCCCTAAACTAGTTCTCAACCCTCGACCCCCTAAACTAGTTCTCAACCCTCGACCCCCTAAACTAGTTCTCGACCCCCCCTCATGTCGAAGTTATCTGGGAGGGGGTATATCGACCCCCCCTCATGTCGAAGTTATCGGGGAGGTTTATATCGACCCCCCTCCTGTCGAAGTTAACGGGGAGGGGGTATATCGACAATGACATGAA
>NC_041384.1:3280457-3322700 GCF_002162155.2 Triticum dicoccoides | reverse complement strand
TCAACCCTCGACCCCCTAAACTAGTTCTCGACCCCCCCTCATGTCGAAGTTATCAGGGAGGGGGTATATCGACCCCCCCTCATGTCGAAGTTATCGGGGAGGTTTATATCGACCCCCCTCCTGTCGAAGTTAACGGGGAGGGGGTATATCGACAATGACATGAATACATGGAAAAAAATGCTATCCATCTATACATACATAGCCACCTACATATATACATGGAAATAATGCTATGAAAAAAATATGAACAAAAAAATGCTATGAACAAAAAAATAATACACATAAACAAAAAAAATACATAATTGAACAAAAAATGCTTTGAACAAAAAAATAATACACATATATGAACATCTATACATACATATAGCCACATACATATATACATTATATATATGTACAAAAAATTAAAAAAATGATAAACAGGTGGCGGCGGCTCACAGCAGTGAGGTTGACTGGCGAGGGCGACGGCGGGGGCGGCGAGGGCATCGGCGAGGGCGGCGGCGAGGGCGTCGACGAGGGCGGCACGGGCTCTGGGAGGAGGGCTCGGGGACGACGGCGAGATCGGGGGCGGCGCGGGCTTGGGGACGACGGCGAGCTCGAGGGGCGGCGTGAGCTCGAGGGACGGCACGGGCTTGGGGACGACGGCGAGCTCGAGGGACGGTGCAGGATCCGGGGCGGCGCGGGCTTGAGGGAGGCAAGGGCTCGAGGGCGGCGCGGGCTCGAGGAGCGGGCAGCGGCGGCGACGAGGAGCGGGCGGTGACGGCGACGGCGACCTCGGGGCGGCGACGGCGAGCATGGGCAGCCTGGCGGCGTCCTCGGGGCGGGATCGAAGAAACTGAACCAAAATTTTCACAAGTGTGGCTTATATAGACGGAGCATTGGTCATGGTTTGTGGCACAAACCGTGACCAATGCCCCCCTTTAGTCCCGGTTGGTGCCACCAACCGAGACCAAACGCCTCTTTTCAGCAGCCCAAAGGGCGGGAAGCGCCGGCCTTTGGTCTCGGTTGGTCGCACCAAACGGGACTAAAGGGGGGCATTGGTCACGGTTTGTTCCACGACCCGTGACCAATGGCCCCCTTTAGTCCCGGTTGGTGCCACCAACCGGGACCAAAGGCCTTGTGCGGCTGCTACGTTGAAAGTTTAGTCCCACCTCGCTAGTTGAGAGGGGTGCGCAGTGGTTTATAAGCCCCACTGCCGCACCCCTCTCGTGCAGGCTTACGGGCCTAATTGTCACTTCTATGCCTGTGGGCCTACTGGGCCTCCTGCGGGCCTGAATCCTGGCCCTTGGATGGGTTTCTAGTCGTATTCAGGCCGTGGGGGCCTAGTAGGTGGCATTTTTTTGTTTTTTGTTGCTTTATTTATTTTCTTTTATTTTTTGCTTTATTTTTTAATTCTTTATGCTTTTAGTTTCAAAAAAATTATAAATGTTTTGTTATTGCCATTAGTTTTCAAATTTGAAAACACTTTTTTTGTTTTTCTTGTTTTCTTTGTTGCTTTATTTATTTTATTTTGTTTCTACTTACAACAAAATACTTATTGTTGCTATTTTTTCCAGTTTTTTTGTTTTGTTTTCTGCATTATTTATTTTCTTTTGTTTTTTGCTTTATTTTTTTATTCCTTTTGCTTTTAGTTTTAGAAAAATTATAAACTTTCTGTTAGTGCCATTAGTTTTCACATTTGAAAACACTTTTTTAGTTTTTTTTGTTTTCTTTGTTGCTTTATTTATTTTATTTTGTGATTAACTTTACTATAAAAATAGTTTTTTCCTGTTTTTTTGATTTTTTTTGCATTGTTTATTTTCTTTTGTTTTTTCCTTTAATTTTTAATTCTGTTTGCTTTTAGGTTAGCAAAATTATAAACTTTCTGTTAGTGCCATTAGTTTTAGAAAAATTATAAACTTTCTGTTAGTGCCATTAGTTTTCAAATTTGAATAGTTAAAATTTGAATTCTTTGAAAATTGTTTGAATCACAAGTTTGTGATTAACTTACTAAAAAATGAGAATAGATGCGCTTATAGAGAAAATTCAACCTAAATTCCTAGTAAATTTCTATGAATTTAAGAGAAATTCACTATGAATTTAGGTTAAACTTTTCTCTATTAGGCCATCTATTTTCACTTTGAGAGGAGCTCAACAAGGCAGAGAGGGGAGGGCTTATAAACCGGTGTGAGCCCCCTTCAGTTGGCGAGGTGGACCTAAACTCTGCTCGCAATGAGGACCAACCCTTTAGTCCTGGTTTGTGGCACAAACCGTGACTAATGGTCATGGTCCAGGGGCGAGGAGCAAAATTATAAACTTTCTACTAGTGCCATTAGGTTTAGAAAGTTGAAAGTTGAAAGTTGGCATGGGCCAGGGACTAATGGTCATGGTATTACGAGGGCCGAACCATAAGACATGAAAGCATTTCAAATGAACTCTGAAAAAGTTGAAAGTTGGCATGGTATCATAATTTCACCCACATAGCATGTGCATGTACAAAACGGACAATGGTAGCATGTTCGTGTGTTACAAAGTTGGCATGGTATCATCATAATAGTTCCGGGAGAAAGTCTTCACTTTTTCTTCTCTTGTGTCATTTGCTTATTGCGCCATAACCATGGATAATCTTCATTGTTTATCAGGATTCTTGGGTCAGCCTTGACATTGAAGGGAGGAATTTCATGAAACTTTTCATAATCGTCAGACATGTCTGTCTTGCCGTCCACTCCCAGGATGTCCCTTTTTCCTGAAAGAACTATGTGGCGCTTTGGCTCATCGTATGATGTATTCGCTTCCTTATCTTTTCTTTTTCTCGGTTTGGTAGACATGTCCTTCACATAGATAACCTGTGCCACATCATTGGCTAGGACGAACGGTTCATCAGCGTACCCAAGATTTTTCAGATCCACTATTATCATTCCGTACTGTGGGTCTACCTGTACCCCGCCGCCTAACAGATTGACCCATTTGCACTTAAACAAAGGGACCTTAAAATCAGGTCCGTAGTCAAGTTCCCACATGTCCACTATGTAACCATAATATGTGTCCTTTCCGCTCTCGGTTGCTGCATCAAAGCGGACACCACTGTTTTGGTTGGTGCTCTTTTGATCTTGGGCGATCGTGTAAAATGTATTCCCATTTATCTCGTATCCTTTGTAAGTCAATACAGTCAAAGATGGTCCCCTGGACAACAAGTACAACTCATCACAAACAGTGTTGTCACCTCTGAGACGTGTTTCCAACCAACTGCTGAAAGTCCTGATGTGTTCACATGTAATCCAGTCGTCGCACTGCTCCGGGTGTTTGGAGCGCAGACTGCTCTTGTGTTCATCGACATATGGGGTCACCAAGGTAGAGTTCTGTAGAACCGTGTAGTTTGCTTGAGACGAAGAATATCCGTCCTTGCATATTATTGAGTCTCTTCCAAGAGTGCCTTTTCCAGTCAGTCTCCCCTCATACCGCGATTTAGGGAGACCTATCTTCTTAAGGCCAGGAATGAAGTCAACACAAAACCCGATAACATCCTCTGTTTGATGGCCCATGGAGATGCTTCCTTCTGGCCTAGCGCGGTTACGGACATATTTCTTTAGGACTCCCATGAACCTCTCAAAGGGGAACATATTGTGTAGAAATACGGGCCCCAGGATGACAATCTCGTCGACTAAATGAACTAGGACGTGCGTCATGATATTGAAGAAGGATGGTGGGAACACCAGCTCGAAACTGACAAGACATTGCGCCATATCACTCCTTAGCCTTGGTACGATTTCTGGATCAATCACCTTCTGAGAGATTGCATTGAGGAATGCACATAGCTTCACAATGGCTAATCGGACGTTTTCCGGTAGAAGCCCCCTCAATGCAACCGGAAGCAGTTGCGTCATAATCACGTGGCAGTCATGAGACTTTAGGTTCTGAAACTTTTTCTCTGGCATATTTATTATTCCCTTTATATTCGACGAGAAGCCAGTCGTGACCTTCATACTGAGCAGGCATTCAAAGAAGATTTCTTTCTCTTCTTTCGTAAGAGCGCAGCTGGCAGGACCTTTATACTGCTTCGGAGGCATGCCGTCTTTTTCGTGCAAACGTTGCAGGTCCTCCCGTGCCTCAGGTGTATCTTTTGTCTTCCCATACACGCCCAAGAAGCCTAGCAGGTTCATGCAAAGGTTCTTCGTCACGTGCATCAGGTCGATTGAGGAGCGGACCTCTAGGACTTTCCAGTAGGGTAGGTCCCAAAATATAGATTTCTTCTTCCACATGGGTGCGTGTCCCTCAGCGTCATTCAGAACAGCTAGTCCACCGGGACCCTTTCCAAAGATTACGTAGTGTAAATCATTGACCATAGCAAGCACGTGATCACCGGTGCGCATGGCGGGCTTCTTCCGGTGATCTGCCTCGCCTTTGAAATGCTTGCCTTTTTTCGACATTGATGGTTGGTCGGAAGAAATCGACGATGGCCCAGGTACACATTCTTCCTGCATTTGTCCAGGTATATACTTTCAGTGTCATCTAAACAGTGCGTGCATGCGTGGTATCCTTTGTTTGTGTATCCTGAAAGGTTATTGAGAGCGGGCCAATCGTTGATGGTCACGAACAACAACGCCTTAAGGTTAAATTCGTCCTGTCTGTGCTCATCCCACGTACGTACACCGTTTCCATTCCACATCTGTAAAAGTTCTTCAATTAATGGCCTTAGGTACACATCAATTTCGTTGCCGGGTTTCTTAGGGCCTTGGATGAGAACTGGCATCATAAAGAACTTCCGCTTCATGCACATCCAAGGAGGAAGGTTATACATACATAGAGTCACGGGCCAGGTGCTGTGATTGCTGCTCTGCTCCCCGAAAGGTTTAATGCCATCCGCTCTTAAAGCAAACCATACATTCCTTGGGTCCTTTGCAAACTCATCCCAATACTTTCTCTTGATTTTTCTACACCGCGACCCGTCAGCGGGTGCTCTCAACTTCCCATCTTTCTTTCGGTCCTCACTGTGCCATCGCATCAACTTGGCATGCTCTTCGTTTCTGAACAGACGTTTCAACCGTGGTATTACAGGAGCATACCACATCACCTTCGCAGGAACCCTCTTCCTGGGGGGCTCGCCGTCAACATCACCAGGGTCATCTCGTCTGATCTTATACCACAATGCGCCGCATACCGGGCATGCGTTCAGATCCTTCTATGCACCGCGGTAGAGGATGCAGTCATTAGGGCATGCATGTATCTTCTCCACCTCCAATCCTAGAGGGCATACGACCTTCTTTGCTGCGTATGTACTGTCGGGAAATTCGTTATCCTTTGGAAGCTTCTTCTTCAATATTTTCAGTAGCTTCTCAAATCCTTTGTCAGCCACAGGATTCTCTGCCTTCCACTACAGCAATTCCAGTACGGTACCGAGCTTTGTGTTGCCATCTTCGCAATTGGGGTATAACCCTTTTTTGTGATCCTCTAACATGCGATCGAACTTCAGCTCACCTTTTGACTTTCGCATTGCGTCCTTGCATCGACATTGACCCGGCGGAGATCATCATCATCGGGCACATCGTCTGGTTCCTCTTGATCTTCAGCAGCTTCACCCGTTGCAGCATCATTGGGCACATCATCTGGTTCCTCTTGATCTTCACCAGCTCCCCCCATTGCAGCATCACCGTATTCAGGGGGCACATAGTTGTCATCGTACTCTTCTTCTTCGCCATCTTCCATCATAACCCCTATTTCTCCGTGCCTCGTCCAAACATTATAGTGTGGCATGAAACCCTTGTAAAGCAGGTGGGAGTGAAGGATTTTCCGATTAGAGTAAGACCTCGTATTCCCACATTCAGTGCATGGACAACACATAAAACCATTCTGCTTGTTTGCCTCAGCCGCATCGAGAAACTCATGCACGCCCTTAATGTACTCGCGGGTGTGTCTGTCACCGTACATCCATTGCCGGTTCATCTGCGTGCATTATATATAATTAAGTGTCCAAATTAATCGAAGTTCATCATCACATTAAAACCAAAGTGCATACATAGTTCTCATCTAACAACATATAGCTCTCCAGAGCATCTAATTAATTAAACCATACATTGAAACTATGTAAAACATTTCAATGCGAAAACAAATGCGATCATAATCGCAACCATGGTAACAATTGATCCAACGGCATAATGATACCAAGCCTCGGTATGAACATATTTTCTAATCTTTCTAATCTTCAAGCGCATTGCATCCATCTTGATCTTGTGATCATCAATGACATCCGCAACATGCAACTCCAATATCATCTTCTCCTCCTCAATTTTTTTTATTTTTTCCTTCAACAAATTGTTTTCTTCTTCAACTAAATTTAACCTCTCGACAATAGGGTCGGTTGGCATTTATGATTCACATACATCCTACATAAATAAAATTTATGTCACGTTGGTCGGCATAATTTTCATAAACAATAAATGAACCAATAGTTATAAAGATAATATATATACCACATCCGAATCATAGACAGGACGAGAGCCGACGGGGGCGGATACCAAAACCATCATACTATATAAGATGCAATAATAAAAGTAAGAAAATAATACAAGTATCTATGTAAACATACAAGTAAGAATATTTTTCCTTTCAGAAAGAAGATAAAACAAGAGGCTCACCACGGTGGTGCCGGCGATGAGCTCGGCGCGGGTGATCGACGGCGGTGAAGACGGGGACGGGGCGTGACGGACCGCTAAACCTAGACAAATATTATGGAAAATGGAGCTTGGAGGTCGAGCTTGGAGAGGAGAAAGCTTAAGTAGTGTGGCTCGGGCATTCCATCGAACACCTTGTGTGCATAGGAGGTGAGCTAGAGCACCACCAAGCCCTCTCCCCCTTGTCCAGAGAAAAACAGAGCACTGGGGTGCTCTGCTCGCGAGCGTGGGGTATATATAGGCACCTCATTGGTCCTGGTTGGTGACATGATCCGGGACTAAAGGGGAGCCTTTGGTCCCGGTTCAAGCCACCAACCGGGGCCAATGGTGGTGGGCCAAGAGCGAGGCCCATTGGTCCCGGTTCATCCCACCAACCGGGACCAAAAGGTCCAGATGAACCGGGACCAATGGCCCACGTGGCCTGGCCGGCCCCCTGGGCTCACGAACCGGGACCAATGCCCACATTGGTCCTGATTCTGGACTGAACCGGGACTAATGGGCTAACCCGGCCTGGACCAAAGCCCTGTTTTCTACTAGTGTCACTGGAATTATTTCTTATTAAAACCTGTTTGTTTTTCAATTTGACAGAAGCAATGTACTGCAGTGTACAGCAGAATATCTATGCTATGAAATAGAAGAGTCAGCTGCTATGTATATGGAGAATAAATCACATTAGGCTACCACTTGATGAACTTCACATCAACTACAGGAATGAATTCATCTTTGTTGGTCCACATCCACACAACCTAGTGTTTAATCTCCTTTGTTCCTTCATGTACCAAAGCAATTTATTACCATAATATTTGCTGATTAAATTAATGAGTTATGAACAAACTAAACTTTTTTGTAAGGGTCAGGTTACTGGATATGCTATTTGCATTGGATATGTGCAAGAAGCTGAACTGAAGGGTGACCAAAACCTACAAAAAAATTATAATCAGTTTGTAGACATACATAGGTCTTGCAACGCATTTGGGCTGGATGGTTAAAGTATTTGTGTAGACTACATTTCAGCTATAATCGTCAAAGCATTTGGGAGCAACAAATAAGCTTACTACATTTCAGTCTATCTTCTTTAGCTTACAAAAGCAATTATTCTACAGGGAAGATAATAAGTCTACTACTCCCTCCGTCCAGGAAAAGTTCTCTCCAAGGCGATTTTACAGAAAACTCCTCCCCAAACTCCTGACACAACCCGCACTCCTTGTCTTCTTCAGTCGATGCTCCGCCGCTCTGACATAGGCGCATGGATGCCGGAGCTCCCCTGCACCGCGCTGCTCCCCTGCTCTCCCGCGCGTCCGTCGCCGCCGCCGCAGCTGCCTCCTCTGCTACTCCCTTTTGCCTCGCGCAGCTCCCCTGCCTCCCTTGCCTGCCTCCCGAATCTCCCCTCTTTCAATCCAAAAATTTCTTCTTCTTCTTCCTCCCGCCGTGTCTCTTGATCGCGCCCACCCCCTCCCTCGTAGCATTGATGGAAGGAACGTGGCCAGCCCTTGGCCTGGCGGCCGGCTACGCGGCCTTCCCGCCTCCCCCCGGCACCGCCACTCCGACCCCCGTGGCGTTGGGCGAGGCTGTGACGGCGCGACAGGAGACGGTGGCCAAGGAGTCGTTTGCGCAGGCGGTGAGCCAGATCATGTCTAGATGCCCCAACTCGAGCGGCCTGGTTGTGGTCGTCGTCGACGCCAAAGCCATCACCTTTGGCAGCGCCGCTCTCGCCTCCACCACGGGCCGGCTAGTCAATGTGCCCGAGATCCTCGAGGAGGTGCGCGACGCCACCGCGCGCCGGAGGCTCGCGCTCCTGCCCACCCCGTCGAGACCGTCGAGCCCACCCCTGAGTTCGTCAAGAGAGGTCGAATGTTTACTTTAGTCGGCCCAGAGCTCGTACTACTATTTTCATCTGCTGAATAGAGCTTAAGCTCTGCACTTTGATGGACTGATGTTCATTTTACTCATTGTGCTGCTTTCTTTTTCTGTAGCAAACATCAAAAACTTCTGTACATGGAGTAATTGGGATCTTCATTTGACAATATTACAATATTCCAAACTATTCTGACGACTGCGAGACACAACAATACTGTT
This sequence comes from Triticum dicoccoides, assembly GCF_002162155.2. Taxonomy (NCBI): domain Eukaryota; kingdom Viridiplantae; phylum Streptophyta; class Magnoliopsida; order Poales; family Poaceae; genus Triticum; species Triticum dicoccoides. Next base: position 3,313,977 of record NC_041384.1, on the reverse strand, counting down.
TCATTTGCAACAAGTATAATCACCCAGTGACCATGCGCCGGTGTCCTACTCTCAAAATGCCGAAGCCGGTGGCGATGCTTTGCGGATATGGAACTGAAAATATGCCTTTCTTTCAGATGCCCAACAATATCTGAGGGCGGATCTCTCACCAAAGGATTCGCTAACAGCATTGGTATCAATTTCTGGCGGCTCTATCAGTCCCAATATTATGGAGGCAGAGGTTGCTAAGATAGCTCAGTGTCAGCAGCAATGGACTTGGGAGGCTATACCGCATGGCCAGGATGCTTTTCTCATGTCCTTCCCAAACGAGGAAGTTCTTCAGAGGGTGACTGGGTTTGCAGTTTTCATCAAGTCTCACAATGTTACTATTGAGTTCAAGCCCTGGAGGTCGGAGGAGATACCACATCGATTTGAGCTGCTTCCTAACTGGGTGCATGTGCATGGGGTGCCTCATGCTCTCCGTCACTTCTTGGGTCTTTGGGCGGTTGGCTCGGTGATTGGCATGACTCTGGATGTTGACCTTCTCTGTTTGCGTCGAAGAGGAATTGTTCGTATTCAGGTAGCGGTGCTGAACCTCGTTGCTTTCAAGAGGAGCACAGTGGGTTTTCTTTCTTCTGATGTGGTTGTTCAAAGGAAGGGGTATGAGCTACGGTACAACCTGGAGAAACTAGATTTCCGTGTTGATGCTGATTTCGTGCCTCGTGTGTGGGAGCACGGAGATGATCCAGGGGCGACAAAGGACATGACAGGGAGGATACAGCGAGGGACAACGATCCAAGTAATAGGCCCAAACCTACTTCATCGTCCAACGGCTCTTCGGTTCCTACTACCTCGGGTGGAGTGGTGCCTATGCAGTTGAGCTCGGCCTCGCCTCTCTCCGGGGGGTCTTCAACACCGGATAAGATCTTCATCAATGTCACACCACCTAACCCTAATCGACGTATGCATTCCAAGGTAGTTCCTATGTCACTACAGGGATCTCCATCGTCGGCCATGACACCTTCGGCATGTTCTCTATGGTAGCCCCGGTGATCAATGCGCCGTCTCTACTGACGACGACGGCGCCACAGACTTCGAAGCCGCCGACTCCGACGCAGTTGGCCGCACCGCCGCACCTCGAAGAGGGTGCCTAGGAGCGGACTCAGCATGAGGAGTTGGCACGGGCGGAGGTACCTGTGCGCGCAGCTTCGGCGCCACCGTCGCCGGCACCTGCTTCACCTTCCAGGCGGGGAGTGATCTTCTCCCGTTCGTTAAGGCTGACCATGAGTCGGCCATGGCGGAGCTGCGAGCTTTGTCCTCTACGCCTTCGACGCCGGGAGGGGTGTCTGCATCCAGGGAACTTGCGGAGCTGGAGGATGACATGCAACCCTCACGGTCTTCTTCATCATCGCCGCGCCCGTCTATTCCACAACTCGGGACCGTAACTGCCAATGTTGCCGGCCTCACTCCACCATCGCTGAGGCGCAGCGGTCGGCACGCCATTGGTGCTGATGGTACAACAGCCACCAACGAGGACTCGTTGGTGAAGGCCATGCGTCGGGTGGCGGCCCGCAACCTCAACTTTGAAGGTACCTCTTCTCGTCAATCTTTTTTTTTCTTTTGCTAATTCCAAAGTATCTTCAAATATTACTAGCCTTGGAGTTTCATTAGGACGTAGCGAGAAATAAGTAGATTTTTCTGTTACGATGCTTAAACAAGTGGAGTTCGACCGGCTTACGGTTTCTCCTAAGTTGTCGAAGTTCGTGGACCCTCTTTGTCAGATGAGGAGGATGAGGAAGCTGATGCCAACAATGAAGGCAAGCTTCTCTCCCATCTGGTTAAAGACACAATAGAGGTAGACTTGGATGATACTGTACGTGACATGATGCTATGTGAGCTGGTCGCGTCGGTACAAAAGAACAAATCTAACTCAGCGAAGAAAACAGGGCGCCCATCTAAGAGGGCAAAGGCCTCTAATAAAAAAATATGGTTCATCATGAGAGGCATGTTTTGGAATAGCGGAGGTCTTGGTGACTTGGCCAAACACAAACATATCGCCGATTGTGTAAAGGATCATGCATTGGACTTTGTGGCTATTACTGAGTCGGGTAAACGAGACTTCCCAACACGTGATCTTGACCACTTTTCATGTGGTTACGATTATGAATGGCATTTGGTGTTTACATCTGATTGGATGTTTGCAACAACTACCAGCTCTAAATTGTAGTTGTAAAAACATGTTCCTTACGCAGAACAGATCCATTTATTTGTTTATATAATTGCGAAACCTGATACTTGTGTTCTTGTTTCTCTTTCAGAGTCGTATCTCTTATGCCAGGCAGAACTTTACGGAAGATAGTGAGCCAAACCATCTTGAAGAGAGCGAGATGACCCCAAGGTCCTGTCTTGATGAAGACTGTGAGTTGAAGCTACTCACAAGCCGCTGTGAGACAACCTCTATGCAGTCGCTGCCTCAATCAGTTCAACTGCTTCAGTCTCAACTTAAAGCGGAAAGACTTGCTTCAGCTTAGCACCAACTTGATGTCAATGATGCAATGAAGATCTCAGAGGACTGCCTTGCGGGCTTTGGTGGTATACAACTAGGGATACAGCATCTATTGTTGACAGAATTGAGGTCTCATCATCTTGTTTGGCTGCTTGCGGTGCTCGTCCTGGCCAGGCCTAATGCTTTCTAAAGTGCTCTCAGTTTTTTATATTCTTTTGTCGGTGCATTTATATACACTAGTGGCTACCTATGATGCCCAGTGTATGTAATCCGTGGTCACGTTGCGCTTTATTATCACTGGTGGCGAACTTTGATGCCAAGTGGATGTAATATGTCGTAATTTGTTTATGGCATAGTTTAGGTTTATTCTGGGTTGGTATGCTGTAATTTATGCTGGAAGGTTTAATGGATCTCAATGTTGTCGGTCTTCAGGCCGGCCCGTTACTCATATGGGCTAAAACATGGGCCTATAATCATCTTGGGCCATTAGCAGGTCTAAACGTATTGTAGTTTTCCGCCTTTAACAGGTCGAGTAAAGTTCTGGCCAGCTGGGCTAGAGAATGCCATGGGCTTTTAACAGGCTAAAACTAGATTTTGGGCTAGCGTTGAGCCGAAAAACTCGCAGGCCAATACAGTCCGAAACTGCCTAAGGCCCATGTTTCGCCCAAATAGGACAAGCCGTTAACAGGCCAAAATATATCTCGGGCCCTGTTTGGCCCAATAAAATTATGGGCTTTAAGCATGCTGGTATCAACATGGGCCATAGGCCCAACAGTGTCAAGGGCCATAATCAGATGGGTTGTAAGCAGGCCGGATTCAACACGGGCTGTAATTAGGCCCAACTGTTACACGGGCCATTAACAGGCCAATAGCCCTGTTGGGCTGAAATTTATCCACAAAGACTATGGGCCGTTAAGAGGCCTAAAGTTAGTTCGGACAAGAAATAGCTCAGTTTCTGCATGGGCTGTTAAATGGCCTAAACTTAAATCGGGTCGACAACGTCTGAGATGCACCACGGGCTGCTAATAGGCCGAAACTATTATCGGGCCAAACTAGTAAACAGGCATTTAACAGGCTGAAATACAAAGTTGTCTTAGAATGGGCCCAAAATAACAGTGGACTATTAACGGGCCTGATACAATATGGGTCATAATTTGACCCCGAACACGACAGGCTATGAATGGGCCTTATCTGATATGGGCCTCAATTTTACTGAATGGGCCAGCCCGCTTGTGTCTGAAAAAATATGGTGGGCCTTTAGCTGGGCCGTCCTTTTTACCTTAAATGGGTCACTGTTGGGCTGTGCCACATGTTGACATACCATAGGCGTCTTCCGTCCATTGTAGGGATGACATTTGTCCCAACGATGAGCTGACACGTGCATTATCTGACGAATGAGAATTTTACACATGGAAAATCCCCATTGGTCGGGGCTATTAAGGGCTTATCGGATCCAAAACGGAACCCGATAGCTTAACGGCGACCCGTTACGGTGGATGCCACATGTCGATCACCCTTGACGAAAGCACTTCTATGACGCGTGATTTGTCATCATGGAAGTGGACACTTCCATGATGATAATTTTGGTAATGTCATGGAACATTTCTACAACAGCAAATGTATGACTATCTTGATTCTGTCATAAAATCGTCATGGATGTACATGCATGAAAGAAAACCTGACCTATTGTGACAAACACGTATCATCACGGAAGTGTATTTTTTTTGTAGTCTCATCGCGTACTCGGCCGCTGATTGGGCTGGCTGCCCTGATACTCGCTGGTCCACTTCCGGTTATTGGGTATATCTCGGTGACAACCTTTGTCCTGGTCCCCAAATGCAAGGCTACAGTCTCTCGCTCCAGTGACGAAGCCCACTATCGTGTCGTGGCTCACGCTGTGGCTGAATGTTCTTGGCTTTGTCAACTTCTGCATGAGCTTCATCGCCCCCTCCACACCGCCACTCTCGTCTTTTGTGAAAATGCCAGCGCTATCTACATGGCTTGCAACCCGGTTCAGCATCGTGAAAAGGTGTCTCTCGGTCTGATTTGGGTTCTTCATGTGCCATCTTCGCATCAGTTTCCTGATATTATGACAAAGAGTCTACCGTCCAGCTATTCATGGACTTTCCATACATTCTATGCGTCCGTCCATCCGATGCATTGACTGCGGGGGGATGTTAAAGTACATACCTTGTATAGCTATATCATACCTCCGTATCTTCCTAATTATACTCGCTTGTAGATTGATATGAGGAGGTATGTTCATTGGCTTCCAAGGCTCCATGTAATCGTGATATAAATATAGAGCTGATCGCCCCGATTGAGTGGCTTCTTCCCTCATCTCTCTTGCTCGTTTATAAAATGCAAAACATTCAATTTATGACTGGTGACTGAGATGAACAACCCAGATTTCTCCAAAGTTACAACATTTATATTGAACCAAGTCTTAAGCTGTCACTACATTCCCCTCTTAAGACTTGGGGGCTACATGTAATATGGATATAAGGGAGGTACACCTTCAAGTTCTCAGTTTTGAGCAAACCGGGTGTCGGTGTCAAAACCGGCGGATCTCGGGTAGGGGGTCCCGAACTGTGCGTCTAGGCGGATGGTAATAGGAGACAAGGGACACGATGTTTTTACCCACGTTCGGGCCCTCTCGATGGAGGTAAAACCCTACTCCTGCTTGATTAATACTGATGATATGTGTAGTACAAGAGTAGATCTACCACGAGATCAAGGAGGCTAAACCCTAGAAGCTAGCCTATGGTATGATTGTTTGTATATGATCTATCGACTAGCCTGGCCTCGGTTTATATAATGCACCAGAGGCCTAGGATAACAAGAATCCTAGCCGAATACGCCGGTGGGGAGGAGTCCTTGTCTTGATCGCCAAGTCTTGTGGAATCTTCCTTGTATGTGGCAGCTGTCCGAACTGGCCCATGAGTATACGGCCATGGGGGTCCTCGGCCCAATCTAACAGATCAGGAGATGACATGGTGAGCACCCCCTAGTCCAGGACACCGTCACCGGGTATCATATACTTTGTTGAGAAATTTGCAAAGTTTATCTCCTCCAAGCTATTCATAGAAAGGCCCGGAAAACCGACTCAACAATTTGAAGCTATAATTACAAAAGCAAGCACCAAGTCATCACAAGGTGCTAACTCGAGCTTGGGGTTACAGTTGATACATATATTGGAGTTGAAATAAAATTCAGATTCACCCGGGCTGGGAAAACCCAACCTGGGAGGATCCTTCCTATAAGGACTTGGTCTGAGGAAACCAAGGACAACAAATTACATGAACTACTGTTAGCAACAATCATGACCCAGTGTCAGGAACAATCATGACCCGGGATCATCAATCTCTGTAACTCGGCAACTTCGACGATCGCAACTCGACAAGCTCTACATCCTCAAGCTGACTGATTATTAGACGGATATCTTAAGTCCAATTTTTTTATCAAGCCGACGTATTCAAAGCCGGCTCAGTATCACAAGGATATCTTAAGTCCAATAATTTTGTCGAACCAAAACATTGGAAGCCGACTCAAATGGATTATTTTTCCCCAATATTTTTCTGCAAGAAACCAGCGTCAGATAGTTGATTTTGAAGCCGTCCCAGTGATGTAACAAAGAGGCTCGGACTTTCCAAGAGGAATTCCATTGAATGAAGCGCTTGAATTTTTGCATTGACAAAGTTTGACATATCTGTTAAAAAAAGATTAGTTATGAGATCATGGACATGTATCAAGGTGGTTGAGATGATGTCATGATATGGAGTAACTCAATAATTTCTATGTGTGGAAAATTTGCACGACCTGACAAAGATTGAATCGGTCGGGTGTCTTCAAAGAAGGAAATGACAAGGACTGTAGGATGAACATACGTTGGTCCAGAAGAACCCTCGACCCGGTGCATAACCTATCAAATTTGTTCTTGTGTTATTTTTCAGGATAAGTTTAACATGGATAAATCCAAATTAAACTAGGGCTAATGTTGGGGACATTCCCCATGGTTTGACCTGGCCAGGAGGTGTAACCCGGCCCATCTATTGGCGGCCCATGAGTCACCTGACTTAACGGGTCGACCTGGACGACAAGGACTAAAGGACCAGTGTGCAACCAAGTAGAAAGCCAGCTCACAAAGAGGCTGGAGGCCGGCTCATGGAGAAGGCCCAGACTGGGTAAACCCAACCAGGAAGATCACGACCTGGCTGACGAACCTTGCCAGGAGAAGACCCGAACTAGACTCCATCTTCAAATTGAAAGGAGACTAGTTGTAATCCTACTAGGACTCTACATGAAGGCGCCCCTTCAACTTATATAAGGAAGGGAAACGCACCCCAAAGGGGGGTAGACAGAAAAGTATTAGACAAGTAGCAAAATAGCACCATTGTAATCAAGATCATCACCATCATCAATATCAATTAAGCAGGATGTAGGCTTTTTCCAACATCACGAGGGGCCGAACCTGGGTAAAACTTGTGTCTCTTAATTCCAACCAACCCCGTTCAACCTACCACCTAGGTGTGAGGGCCTCACCACTAAGTCATTTCACAAGGACATATTGCCGTGACAAAACTACGATAAGCAGGCTCAAGGTATAAGCTAAAATAGCACCATGCTATCAAATTTATTTTGCGTATTGTTTTATGATATAATGCTAATACCTGAGCCTTTGGTTTTGATAGCCGTAGTGACAGAGCTTGAGGCTCTTAAGGTTGAGCTAAGTAGAGCTCGGCGTGAGGCGGAGCAGCAAAGGCTGCAGCCACTCGGGCCGAGAAGGAGCTAGCCGAAGAAAGGGTAACTCGGGGAAAGGACCAGGCCCGGGTCATCAAGGTCAAGGACACCCTAAAAGGCATGTACGTTGATCACGACGCCTTTCAGGTAGAGGAGAAGAAGGTGACCATGGAGCTCAAGAACCTGAGCCCGGCATACGCTGAGGTCCAGACCCAGGCCCGGGCGGACCGCAAAGTGCTGCAGCAAGTGAAGCAAATCGTTGTTGGTAAGCCGTTTTTTGCATCAGTGTGTTTTTTGCCGCAAGGGGTTCATTGAGGTCACCCAAGTATGGTGATCCGCAGAGGCTTTCGGGGACCTCATGAGGAGCGCTTCAGACGTCGGCCGCTACTTCGGTGCTCAAGAGGTCCATGCCACGGAGAAGGCATTCTAGAATCTGTTCCAGGCACCATCGTACCCAGAGCTGCTCAATAACCAAATGAAGCTACTCATGGAGCTTTTTCGGATGGAGAAGCCGGCACTGCAAGATGTTTACGTCCAGCTCTGGCCCGCGGCAGCGCTGCATAGCATCTTCTTCGGTCCAGAGGCTCACCTGCGAGAGGTCGGCCCTCAGGTGAATCACTGGAGGGCATCCAATGGGCGTATTCTTGCATGGCGACTAACTATCGGCGTAGTGATGTGACGCTCATGGCCTCGGGCCCCCTGAAGGGAAGAATCAGACCGTGGAGGAGTACTTGATTGGGGTGATGGAGGGAGCTCAGATCACTGAGGAGCGGTGTCCCAAGGACACATTATACTTCGGAATGACAAAGTTAGCACGATGTAAATACATGCTTTTTGTTTGGTAATAAATGTGGCTTTATGTTCCAATGTACGAGCGTATATATTTATTTGCCCTTATATTTTTACTCTTGTGTGACCGAATTGGCTTTAGAGGCAAGCACAGGATACAAAGGGTGTTTCATGTGCAGTTTCAACCCTTAGCCGATGTCTTGGTTCCCAAAGGCGGTCCACACATATGAAACGAGGTAATCGGACTATTTTGGTTTCATAGCTTTCACTTAGTCTTTAAGATCTTAACTGTGGGTACTAGCGAATAGCCCCCGATGTGTGAAGTGTTCGGCAACTGGTCGGGGTTTAAGCCGCTATTCACTTCCGCCTATTTGAAGAAAAGCCCCTCGTTTTACGTGGATGATCTGCAACGAACCTTTGTTGGACACTATCTTCCCATTGCCGAATAGTTTACGCTTACAAGGACAGTTAGTTTTCGCCTTTCTCCACTGAACCGCTGATACAATTGAAATGTCGGCGCAGTCATAGTGGTTCTCCCTTTACACTCTTAGCCGAATGGGTCGTGAGCGTTAGAGGCAAGCACAGGAGCCGGGAAACCCAACTATTGATACTACTACAACTGGCAAGATACAGATTTCTAGAGAAGGACATAGCAACATGATACTACTACAACTTCGATTCATTCACGCTAGACCACATAACCACCTCATACGACTAGCAAGATAGAGATGTCTAGAGATGCAAGGTGGCACAATCTGGTGCAACCAATTAGTTAATCCATTGGACGCGGATGCTTGGATTTGCCTCCTATCAGTCATTGGATGGAGGTAATTCAACGGATGGTATTCAAATTTATTCATGCACTATATAGGGTGTCACCTCAATATATTCAAAGATCCTAGACATCTATGAGGTATCACCTCTTATTTTGAGCTTCTTTTTGTTGGATTGAATCTTGCTCATGCTATGATTTTACCTATATTAGATTGAATCTTTTGGGAATCAATGAGATTTAATATGATGCATGTCTAGTATAAATTTGAAAGACACCCGAGGTGATGTCTAGCATCATTTATGGGGTTGCCTGAAGCAACATGGGCATGCTCAGTACATTAAGATTAAGGATACAACTATGAGGTGTTCTTAGTAATACATTTGAGGTCTCATCCCACTTTGATCTGACAAAAGATGGAACTTATGTGTGATTCTTTACCCCACTTTTTAGGGTATATCGTAAATTTTCATCAAGGCTCATTTAATTTATTCACATTGATTACCAAACCTAGTAAATAAACATATGATTTCTTACTAGGATGATGCATGCGAGTGAAATATCAAATGTTGCTAATAAGCACTCAAAAATCTGTTTAGTTTAAGGATACATCAAACAGTAATTAGGTATAATTGTGTAACATCATAATTTGAATACAATGGTCTGGAATAAAGAAATAAATAGAAGGTGATATAGTATTCACCATGATTGGTGTTACAACATGTTTGACGTCAATCATTAAAACCGATGTAAATTTATAAATAGTAGTAACTTGGTAGAAGAAAGTCGCATGTTGCCTCCCTAATGATCACAAGTCTTAGGGTAACATTCGCACTTGGCACCCATTAGTCTTTTAAACCTCTTCCGACATTGTCCATCATCCCATCCGTCTTTCACACAACTATCTCGACACATTCCATTTTGATCAGGATGGCATTTATTCCAATGGTTGTGATAGCACATGTTTTCGGTAGATGAAACCTCATCTATGGATAAATAGACAAGGTTAGGAGAAGTAATATGAATGAATGTGTCCAACAATGTTGATATGTCATTGCACAACATGAAACTTCGGCAAAATGCTGATACTATGGATAATTATACTTACTACATGTAGCCATAAGGCAGAAAAGAATCAAACAACACATGGTTGTCTTCCTCCAGGCCTCCATGGTATAATGGGATAATGTCGGTGATTTTTCTGAGAGAAGGCAAAAGATGTTGTGAAGATGGTGTGTGTTTTGGTTTCTATCATTTGGAGGTTCTTATAATGTCTGTGCCCTATAGATAGTATAAATAGTTAGGTCGTAAGGCCAAGAGGAAAGCAAGGAAGCAAAATTAACCGGAGGAATACAACTAAGTGAACTAAACTTGGCACACGTCTTACAACTTAAAATAAATAGTATATCTATCACCTATCTAAGTTTAGCTTGTTGAACTGAATCATTCCTCACATTGACAGGTGATAAGTGCATTACTATTTATATAGCATCCAAACTAATATTGACGGTAAAGCACATTGGCTACAAAAGGGAACCAATGACATCTTCTTAATTTATCTATGTTTTTTGTTCTATTCATTCCATAATTCTATTAATTACAAATATATTCAAATTTATTTGGACCAACATATTAATCTATTTTGTAGAGCTAGTTCATGTTTTCAATACTTATGCTTTAAGTGAAAGTAGGTTTTTGGAGTTCCAGGGGAAGTCTGGAAAATTAGGAGGTTCAATTTAATAAAGGAAGGGAATCAAAAGTCCAAGGAACAAGGTCGGGAAGGACATTGGTGCATGGACACCCTGCCTAGGTTCTTATGCACACCCTGTCGGGGTTGATTTCTGATACCCTTGGTATATATACACCTCAAAAAAACATGGTCATATTTATCATATTTTTTTGTTTGGTGGCACTTCGCAACCCAATTCCATCATATCTATAGTCATATTAAGGTAAGCTTCCTGAACGAGGAAAGATCGCTATCTTAGTTAACATTGATAATTGATGCTCTCATGGCAATATGTGAGGTGCCCATCAACAACATGAATCATTGTGCTCTCATAATAATATGTTAGGTTATTCTTTATCTTTCATTTTTCCAAAAACAGGTAAAAAACCCATGTTTTAACTTCTTCAGATGGCATTGACATTGTAGTCTTAACAACATGGCACCTCATAATGTTTCCGATACCATGTGATTGAGTGGGTTGGCTATAGGGGAGTCCATAACTAACCACAGGGAAATGTTTGCAATCATAAAACCATCCCACGTGATTTCTAAACCAAGAATCATATGAGAATATGGAGTCAATCACTAACAATTCGTTTCATTAAATTGCTTGTGATGGCATAACTATCTCTTGTTGTTTCTTCCCATATACCATTTGCGATGATACTAGTCATCACACACGTTACATGTCAGATGGAACGTGTGCATTGTACTGTCAATAGCACATGCAAAAGTTCAAAAAATCACTTTAATCTAGTTATGTATTGCACATGTTACATTCTAGGTGAACCGTGTGATTTAATATGTTCATAAAACATGTATTCTTTTAATAAATTGTGGGATTTGATGTAACCATAAATTTCTTCATTGGATCACAACCCAACAGACGCCTTGAGATGTAACACTCAGTGTACTCCTTTGGAAAGCACTAACCGGAAAGGCATTTAGTTACACAACAATATTAAATGCTGCAACATGGCAAGGCGGTGAAAAAGAAGTAAACTACTCTATCTGGTCATATTAAATGAGGTGGGAAACATTTAGATAGCAACCCTCAAAAATACCTCATGGCATTTAATGAGGATAATTAAGGTTCTTCTCTAAACTGTATTATAGGAGCTGCTAACATGAAACTCAATGGTATATGTGAAAATAAAGTTAATTAGCTATGATTTAGTTGCAATCTACACATTTGTACTTTACTAAACCATATATAAAATTTTTGATCCGAAATGAAGTTAATTAGTTACGAGTTTAGCAATTTTACAAGGGTATTTGAGCAATTTTAATTCAGACACCAAGTTAAAAATTGTTGACATATGTGAAAATAACTTATTAAGAAACTTGACGAAATTCTAAGAAACTTACATATATAACATATTTTAATCGGACCAATGGTTTAAAAGTTATAACATATGCATAGAAATGGCATTTTTAAGAATCTATAAAATACAGAAATAACTAATATAATTAACAAGACTAACACAACTGAGCATCAGATATTAAATCGCACCCATAGGCGGTGTGTTGGGGATATTACTATTGGGTGTAAACCGGCCAAGAGAGGCTGGGTTAACTTCATCAGTAGTTGGTTATGCTTGAAGCCCATGAAGATAGATGAGGATGTTGTGTAAGGCCCAGGACCGTTTTAAGGCCTGCAGCTGTAAACCGGCTTTTGGTATGTAACTTGTATTGTAAGATAGAAGTAGTGGAGACGGAACCGGACACGCTTATGAGCCGGTCTCGGGACTCCTTAAATCGACGGGCGTCAACCCATGTATATAAGGGGACGACCCGGCGGCGGTTTAGGACAACAGACAACAACTCGAGACTTAGGCGAAGCATATTCGCTCCCTGGTCATCAAGACCCCATAAATTCCATCACAAATAGACGTAGGCTTTTACCTTCATCGAAGGGGCCGAACTAGTATAAACTCTCTTGCATCCCTTGTCCACTTTAAACCCTTCAAGCTAACCCGTAGCGATGGTTCCACGACTAAGTCCTTTCAAGAGGACATCTGCCGTGACAAAACCACGATAGTTGGTGCCCACCGTGGGGCTATCACACGATGGTCTCAAGTTCTTGGAGGGCAACTTTGAAGGACTCAAGGGTTACGCCGTGGGCCGGATGACCAAGAGTCATCGCGGCAAGCTCTACATCGACGATGCAGGATGGGGCCCCGAGGCCGGCTCAATTGAGTACGGGTACCGGGTCCCCTTTGGTGGCATACACGTCTTCATCGGCAAGATCGGTGAACCGGGCCCTGAGCCGGACATCTGCGCTGACCTCGTCAAAATGGCTCAGCGTGCAGGATCTGCCCGGGTCAAGCCGGCCATGAAGCGTGCCTTCGTGGGAGTCATCCATGGAGGGGAATACGAGGATAGATCGGAATCTGGTGGTGAGACCGTCGTTTATTCCGGCGACGAGTCATCGACCGGAGAGACCGAGTCGTTGTATCAATTACAAGATGGCCGGATTGGGGGCTGTTCCGATGGCGACAGTATTCCGGACCCTTCTGATCCGCCAAACCGGGTTGGAATATTCATGGTCGGTACACACTACAAAAAAAAACACTTCCGTGATGATACGTGTTTGTCACAGTAGGTCGCTTTTTTTGTCATGCATGTACATCCATGACAAATTTATGACAGAATCAAGATAGTCATACCTGTGCTGTCGTAGAAGTGTTCCATGACATTACCAAAATTATCATCACGGAAGTGTCCACTTCCATGACGATAAATCGCGCGTCACAGAAGTGCTTTCGTCAAGGGTGACCGACACGTGGCATCCACTGTAACGGAACGTCGTTAAGCTATCGGGTCGGGTTTTGGATCCGATAACCCGTTAACAGCCCCGACCAATGGGAAATTTCCACGTGTAAAATTCTTATTGGCCTGACGAAACACGTGTTAGCTCGTCAGTGGGTCAGAGAGGCGCCTATGATATGTCGACACGTGGCACGGCCCAACAGAGGCCCATTCCTGTGAAAAGGCCGGTCCGCTTGACTTGGTCAAAAGGTGGAGGGCCGGCCCAAGGAAAGCCTGTTAACGGCCTATTCGCATATAGCCCATTTACAGCCCGCTAAGCCTAGGCCCGTTACGCCCAATCTGAATTAGGCCCAGTAGCGTCATCTGGGCCGTCCAATATGATTCCAGCCCGTTTTCACTTCTGGCCCATGTATAGCCCATGACGTCTTTTGGCCCATATGAAGAGCTTTGTAACTCTTGGCCCATTAGCGGCCCGTGCTGAAACTGGCCCGTAATGAACAGTGTATTACTTTACACCCATTAACGGCCCGTGGTGAAACTGGCCCATAATGAACAGTGTATCACTTTATACCCATTAACGGCCTGTTATTCCATTGGGCCGTTTCCAACCCAAGTTAACTTTCGGCCTTCTGAGGGCCCATTTATTCTTGGGCTCATTTGCAGCATTCGGTTATTTACGGCCCATTACTGTCATTTTCTGCTTGTGGGCCAAATTCAGCCCGTCGTTACAGTCGGCCCGTTTGTGGTCTGTTAATACGTTGGGCCGTTTTCATAGCGTCATCAAATACGGCCTATTAATGATGGCCCGTTACGGTCGGCCCATGAACGGACGATTCCAACTCTAGACCGTTTACGGCCATAATGCGGCCTGTTATTGGCCCATGTTTGGCCAATCGATCATACGGCCCGTATAAGGCCCATTGATGATACGGCCCGTAGAAGGCCCATTGTTTCTCTGGCCCGTAGAAGGCCCACTGTTTCTATGGCCCGTAGGAGGCCCAGTGTCACTACAGTAAATATTAGCCCAAAGTTATTGTGGCCTAGTTTTAAAAAATAGGTTATTGCAGCCACTAGTTAACCGCGGAAAAAGAACTGCAATGACTACAAGCAAACAAATAAACAAGACAACAAGGAAATAAATAAGCAAGCAACTAACGCTAGGCTATCACGGCTATTATACATATTACATCCGCTGGGCATCAAAGTTCGCCACCAGTGCAAATATAGGGAACAAAGCAGCATATCATATACACTGGCCGTCAAAATTGGCCACCAGTGCAAATAAACGCGGCAGCAAAACAAGAGCATCACTGAAACAACTTCAGAAGAGCTCAAGAAACGTTATCCTGGGTATCCACCATGCTGGCAATAAGCTTAGCAAGCTGATTAGCTTTGTCTTGTTTGGCGCTAAAATCCTCCAACGCTTGCTGTTGCACCAGAAAGTATGCATCTGAATGCTCCAGGGACTTCCGCAGTCCTTCCGCTTCTTGTCGCAGCACATCTGATTGATGTCTTTCAGCTTGTAGTTGAGACTCAAGAAACCGAACTGATTCAGACAGTGAGTTTGAATAGCTTTTGCAAGCGGTAGTGGCCAGTAACTCCAACACTAAACCAAGAGAGGATGTATCACTATCCTGAACCTTATCTGCATTACTTCCTTTACCGTTGCTTAATAAGGCACTCTTCCCCAATATTCTGTCAGCATTCTAAAAGAAGAAACAAGCACACACATAACAAGTTTAGCATGTACTACTATATGAAACTCATTTCGGTGAACCAGTTCATTGGTAAGGTTGACAGGATTAAACTACCAAGTCTTCTATTGCCAAGTACTAGTACATAATAAAAGCATCAAACAAACATATATCTATGTCCTATGGTAGCAATGGAATCTTAGATTAGAACAGTTGTTCTTCAGGTTTAGGCACTTGTTCTACATGAACAGAGTACAATAAGACGCAAGAATATAATACTTAAAAATAGAAAATGAGCTCATAGACCTTACCACAATCTTGGTTCGGGACCAGTACAGAACAAGGCGTTCCCAGTCATCGTGCAGTAAATGTGTCTCAGGAGAACGTAAGGGAATTTGATGAGTTTCTTTGCCGGTGAAGTACATTTTCTTCAGGTAATTCCGATACTGCCACCAAGAATTCTTGAAGATAGCAGAGGTATTAGCACAGGTTACCTCATCATGAGTTTCCAAATCGGTCCTTCTCTATAAAGAAAAATGGGAAAATTTGCTGTATTATAACCATCATGGAGGTAGGATGTATGGGACGAAGCAAAGTAATTGCCATGAATAACATTACTTACACATAACTCCTGGATAAACACCTGCAACTGGAATTTTCCTTCATCTTCAGTATAATATTTCCAAGATGGGAAGATACGCACATACGATTTAACAACATCAAATGAGATAGATGCTAAACTACGACTAGCTGGTTGTGTTTCCTCCACAGGAATAGGCGTATTAACTGGTGGAGTTGGGGTTCGCCGTGATAGTACTAGCCCTTTGGGCACTGGAGCTGTCTTACTAACTGCTCTTGTTTGGGAGCTCTGTGGTGGAGATGGTGCTATGTCAACAAGAACTGGGTTACTATCGGCTGGGGTTGGGGTTAGATTGGGTGAAGCTAGTTCTCTGCCCATCGTAGTATGGGTACAATCTGTGAGAGTTTGGGTTATGTGTGGTAGGGCTTGTTCTTGTGCATGTACAACCGTGGTGCTATCTCCACCAAGAGGTAGCACTATTTTATTCGAAGACCGTGTTTTTAGTCCGCTAGATACTAGCATCACCCGCTCCAATTCAAATGGCTGATAAACAGGAAACATAGTTGAATGTACAAACATTGTATGAGAGACAGATGCAATAGATAGTGTGGAAAAAAGAGGGCATGAAATAGTTGACATGTATATTGTTTAACTAAAACGGATAGCATGACATAATTTCACATATGTGATGTCTATCTAAACTGGATAGCATAGCATAACATAATTCAAAGATATGATGAATAACTAAACAGGATCGCATGACATAATTCACCTACATGTTATCTAAGTAATCAGGATCACATCATTTAATTCACATATGTGATTTATATGCTAAATAGAGGGCATTCGATATGATGTCTAAACTAAGAACATGGTGTTGAATATTGTGTATATGATGTCTAAACTATGCAATGCAAGACACTGTATGCATGATATGAGCAGTATAACCGTGCCAAGTTAGAGCATACACCTCAGTGGGGGAATAGGATTGGTCAACTGTCTCTGAATCCATATCTGAGGAGCTATCGGGACCCAACAAGAGATATGCTTCGACAGGTAGCACTGTCTGCTCTGAAGGCCTTGTTTTCACTCCAGATTTTTCCATCTCCCACCCAAATGGCTGATTCACAGGAAGAGTAGTTTAATGTACAAACATTGTCAACAAATGGAAATGTAATGACGAAAAGGAAGGGCAAGATATCATTCAAATATATGATGCCTGGTTGAACAGGATGGCATTGCACATTTCACATATATTATGGCTGGCTAAAAGACATGAGACTGCATAATTCCCATATATGATATAGAAACTAAACAGGTGGCATTACAGACCATGTCTAAACTAAGCAGATGACATATATGATGTCAAAAGTAGGCACTGCAAGGCAACATATGCATCATATGACTAACATCATCATGCCAAGGTAGATCAAACACCTTGGGGGGTAAATAGGAGTGGTCAGCGGCGTCCGAATCCGCCTCAGAACAGATATCTTCCTCTAGATTACAATCTGGAGAGGGGTGGGGAGGGTTTGCCATTGAACCCACCATGGAGCGATGTCTGCATGACATTGTATTGCCGCGCAAAACTCTTCTCTTTTTCTCTACATGTTCAGCATGACTGTGTACAATATCTGACATGCATATGAAAAAAATATGGTGAGATTATGTAAGGAGAGCATGCAAAAATTTAGAGTGATGGTTACAACCAGTGGATCGATCTTTTTCCATTGAACCAAAATAGCCCTAATGGATCGATGTGAATGTATAGTAATAAGTGATGCAACAAGTGTACAACCTCTTTGCAGTAGCCGTGTCGACCTCAGCATCATTGGGTTGGTCGCTGAAGCAGTTGAGGCAGAGGTGGCTATCGGAGGTGTGGAGGAAGATCTGAGGAACCTGTAGACGGCGTCCAAGGCACTGCTCTATTGTGATGGATCGTTCTGTCGCTGGAGCAGCTCCGGTGAGCCGTAAGACGTCAAGGCTGAAGCAGCACAAGACAGACATCGTTAATCTCAAGTGGGATTCTAATAGCATCTTCAATAGATGATGTAAAATGGATGTAAAATTAACATCACCAAAAACCACCTTACTATAACAGATGAGGTAAAAACTGTTGACTCTGAACTTAACTGTCGAAACTGAAATTTACTGTGGAATATGAATGCTACTGTCGAAACTGAACGCAATGGTAGTAGAGAGGCACTTGACATGTAGTTTAGGGAGGGCCTACAGTTCATCTTCAACCTGCACCCCCCTGAGCCACCAGCCACCACCGGCCGAACCGCCGGCCCCAGCGCCGCCTCGCCGCCCCGAAACAACTCGCCACCGCCGCCCCGGCCAGCCCTCTAGCCCCCCCCACCGTGAACCCTAAGATAGATAGTGGGGTACCTCTCGGGCTATCTCATCCCCACGATAGACGAGGTTAAGGCGGCGCTGTGGGGATGGAGCAGCCGCGATAGACGAGGCGATCGTCGGAGCAGCTCCTTGGAGGTGGAGGACGAGGCGGATGAACCGGCGGGACAGCGAGATGGACGACGGATCCTCATCCAGGGAGGTGGACGAGGGACGTCGAGCTGTTGTGGTGGACGATGTCGTCGGGGAAGAGGCTCCGGCTGGGTAGCGGTGATGTGGCGGACGGAGAAGGGTGGGGTTTCACGGCTGGAGTGGAGAGGTTATGCCAGCCTGGGATTTCAAATGGTGAAAAGGGGGCGATGGGAGGGGTGAAGCAAGACTTAGGAACACGCTTCTCCAAAATGTAGGGTGTGTTACAAAATTACCCCCACTGATTTGAACTAGCGGCCCTTTCCGCTCAGGGTTAGAAGGGGGATTTCGTGTGTCGGGATTTGGCAGCTGGAGGGAGTTTTCGCGTGTGTTGTAATTTTGGGATAGCAAGGCGCGGGTTGTGAAGGCGCCAGTTTTCGGAGCACGATATCTGAATTTTCGGGATATAACAAGAAGCGGGTTGAATTTTAGGGACAAGCCTAACGTGTCGTCATATTGTACTTGTACATACCAAATCAATTCGCACTTCCCTCAACCAAAAATAAAACGAAAAAAATAAAACTATTCACACCACACAAAGAGGGAGTCTTGCCCCGTTTTACTATACAAATGCTATTCAAAGCTACTCCCTCCTTCCATCTATATAGGGCCTAATGCGTTTTTCGATGCTAACTTTGACCAAATATTAGAGCAATGATATATGACATGCAACTTACACAAAGCACACCGTTAAATTCGTCTGTGAAAGGTTCTTTCAATGATATAATTTTCACATTGTGCATGTCATGTACTATTAATCTTGTCAATAGTCAAAGGCGGTCCTAAAAATCTCATTACACCCTATATGGATGGAAGGAGGGAGTATGAATCCATGTTATGTCCGATTAAATTTTTTCGCTTGCTGTATAATGCATGTAACCTACTCATACCAACATTTTAGTGCATTCCAAATGACTATACTACCGCTGCAATTCGAACCAAATTTGAATTCGTTTCTCTATTTCAATAAGAATCTACAATCATGATTGTTGCCAACTTCAACCATCAAAGTTTCCTTGCTATCCGCCAGATACAAATCAGACGGCCTATAATGCAGGATGGCAGGCACACCATCATCAACAACTCCGTTTTTATAAGAGTAGAGATAAAATATATTAAATGTAGTATACCATGTTCATAACCACACCATGTTTATCACCGTTATATATATTCACACATCCGTCAGTTTTAAACACTATGATAAATTCTTCAAATATCCGAATTCGCTTTTTATAATGAAGTATATATGATCTCTAAGACTCTTTTACACCCACACAACCCTCTTATCTTTGTAGCTAGAGCTAACTTTCCCTTGTGCATGCACACACCTGCATCCATCTCACCCTCCCTCAGCATTCTCTAGCTCCATCGCGTAAATTCGTGTTTTCACTTTAGGTCATTCACCCACGGTGTGTGTAGGCCCCCCAACTCCTTTATGGCACACATCATTCGATATGCCTGTCTAGACAGGTGTGCCTAGCACAAACACAAGCTTCCTCTCTTCTCTTGTCACCGTCCATGCCTCACTCCCACCACTCTTTTCATCGTTCTCGTACTCGCACACTCCTCCCCCTCTATATAGTATGCCTCTCGTACCACCTCCTACATGCATCCCTCTCTCTCTCTATCCTTCTCCTCGTGCCTCATTTGCTTCTAACACACACATGCATGTATACTGATCGATCTCCCAACATATACCTAGATCGACTTTAACTACCCCCCATCGATCGACGTACCTCACAAGTCATGTCTCTCCTTTCTCTTACAAAGGGCGATTGATCTTCCTATGTAGTTATGTCTGCTTACCACAGCCACATCGTCCCCCCTCATCATTCGTGCATGCCTCCTGACCCGTCTCTCACACGCACGTGCACAGACAACAAGCAGCCATCTCCTCTCTTATTGATATGGCGGGCGTGCCCTCTGTTTGTCTAGCAAGCCTATCCCACCATTTTTAGAAGCAACTCCACTACCACCCCCTCCAACACTGTAGCTCCGTCTCTCTCCCAACCTTATTCATCTCCTGCACATATGCATGGATGTCGATCGATCTCCCTGAATACATGAGGCAGATCGATCTCCTTAATACATGAGGTAGGTCTCTCTCCTCCTCCACATATATACCAGCCATTGTACCTCTATAGTTAATTGGGCCTCCCTCTTCCCCCACCACACACCGATAGTCGAGCGCTGCAGGTAGGTATCCATGCCTCAGAGACAAACTGCACATGTCCCATCTCACGTTCCAGTAGGCCAGCCACTCTATATCTTTGACGTGGGCACACACAAATTCGATGGCACTCTTTATCGATCGCGCGCGCGCACACACACACATCATCCCTCTCTTCGATTCTATGGACACCTCAAGCCGATGATACCTCCACTCTCTTCTCGTGGATCGTCCCCTCTATATATATGTTATATCCAGGACTCTATTTCACACACATTGCATATGTTAAATTTTTCGATTGACGCCCCCCCCAAAAAGAACTCTCAAGAACCCACACACTATATCTCTCTAGGTTTGTATCTCTCTCACACAACCCCACGTAGGTGGTGTACGTATACAAGAAGAGAATAGGTGCACCGTGCACGTACTCACGCTTCGTGCCCAGCCACACCCGCGTGGGTACACGGTGAAGCTCATTTCTTTATGAAATGGCAGCCCATGTGCTAATTTGAACGCCTGTAGCGGTTGTTTACGTAGGGAGGTCGTGTACCACGCGTGCACAAAACAAAGTTCGACTTGACGCGTTGCCGCGTTATTTTTAAATAAAGTTATAGCGCTCAATGGCACGTACATAGAATATAAAACGATTTTTATGGAGGAAAATGTAGTCCGCTCTTCAGAGTATCTCACACAAGGCTCCGGTGGCCTCTCTCTCTCACCGTTGGTCACTGATCCGGCCGCATCCCGTCCGCCGGGGGAAAGGAAGTGCGGTGGCCTCTCTCTCTCTCTCACCATTGGTTACTGATCCGGCCGCATCCCGTCCGCCGGGGGAAAGGGAGTGCGGTGGCCTCTCTCACTCTCTCACCGTTGGTCACTGATCCGGCCGCGTCCCATCCGCCGGGACAAAGGGAGGAAGTGCATCGTTTCTCCGTTAGACGGCGCCGAGGCAGCACGTCCCGATCTGCGGTACACGCCGTTCTCTCTGACCAAGCTCCGGCGCGGTAGGGCCTACGCCACCTGCGCGCAGATTCCACCCGCCGCCACTCACCTAGTTACATCCCGACGACCTCTAGGTATCCCCTCCGGCCTTGCTCCCTGCCTGTTTTCCCACGTCGCTGCATGTGGATCTTCCACAGTTCTTTGCCCAAAACGTAGCTCGTCCGGCGTACTTTCCATATTACATTCTCGTCCTCACACCGCTTTAGACAAACACAACCGTGTTGTTATCTTCCCTTAGGACAAGGAATATGCTTCTTTTTTGTCGTCGCATGTGTCATCAACTGTTATTGGCCAGTAATTGTTTCCTTTCTACCTCTTTTTTGCAAACAGGGCTATCCATTTCACCTCGTTGCTATTGCGACCTTTTGGTGAACTGCACAAATCACTTTTTTCTTAAGAGTGTTTTATGCAGTTGTACTGAAATGTCACACGGGCAACATCTTTACATTTTAGTGCGACTACACAAAGGGAGATTGGTTTTGCTCTATCCTCCTCATCCAACTCCGAGCCTAATCTTATCCAACTAGTTAGTCTTAAGAGAGACTACAAAGGTGACCGGCTTCTATTTGTGTGTTTATTGTTTCATCAGCAGTTCTCTATTATCGTAATCACACTTGATATCTTTGGAATAGGGACGCTCAACTCCATTTTAGTGGAACTGCACAAAATGATCAGAATGTTGCATGCTCCAAACAACTACTTTTTTCCCAACATGCCTTGTTGATTTAGACAGAGCTGCGGGGACGTTGCTGCCAATGAAAGCATGGATCAATTTTAGTTTAACACCTTCTCACAACTTTGTCTTCAGTTGTGATGTAATTATTAGCTTTGATCTGCTAATAATTAACATGCATTAGCAAGGAAGTTAGTTTTTTATTGTTTCCGAAAGAGCATCGATGGCAAGACACGCGAAACAAAAGCTGAAAGCTCACACCATTGTACAATTTCATGTCACTGGAAAATTATTTGTATAGTACGTCAATTATGTAAACAAATGATGGAAGCTTGATAGCATTGCCAGAAGCCTCTTCATCATCCGGGTCCATGTGCCATGCACAAAATTATACTCCTTTGTTCCTAAATATTTTTATTTTTAAAAATTTCAAACGGGCATATTTTAGAGTGTAGATTCACACATTTTGCTTCGTATGTGTACTCCCTCCGTTCCTAAGTATTCTATTCGTCTTAACAGAGATTTCAACGAGTGACTACATACGGCGCAAAATGAGTGAATCTACACTCTAAAATATGTCTATATACATCCTATGTGCTAGTCCATTTGAAATCTCTAAAAAGACAAATATTTGAGTAGTCACTCGTTGAAATCTCTAGAAAGACAAATACTCCGGAGTATATTTAAGAACCGAGGGGGTAGTGCACAACCGCATAGGAGACTCAGCCCGGTCGTTGCGCTGCATTAATAGTGAGCAATGAGCATTCAAATCATAAGCCCCACCTTTCCCACTGTAAGTTGCTCTGAAGAAGCAACCATCAATATACTCTTCTTTGAATGCGCTCATACTACTCCATCCGTCACTGTTTATACAGCACGCTTCAGAAAAAAGAAAAAAAAATCTGTGGGGCCAAGAAGACTAGCGATCGGCCTGAAAATAGCATTGGTAGTTATAGCACGGCGTCTATTACTAGAGGGAATAATGCGTACACACATGCATGCAGTGCTTCCACCCCGGGTACACACATGCAAGCACTCCGTAGTAGTACAGTACATGGAGAGAAAATTGTGGACTTGATTGCGGTTACCACGCCCTAATTAATTGAGCATTAAACCAAACAGGTCTAAAGTCTCTCTGGTGGTGGAAATGCATTGAGAGAAATGCATCATAATGAAGCGCGCTCTGTAAACTGTGATAGAGGGTGGAGTAGTATGAAGGTGCAAAACCAAGTACGCATACTAGTACTACGCTTGGCTCTTTTCCCCTTCGTGAAGTCGAACAATGATGGTACTCCGCATGTTGGGTACTACAGTGTATGCCTCTGACAATCTGACACCGAATGGACTGATGCATGTCCACAGAGGGTAGGTTGCATTAGTCAAAAGGCATAAGCGAGCTTCACCTTGTCCCGCAAGCTTGATGGGACACACCAAAAAGTAGTGCTAGTCCATACTCCCTCCTTTCCGGTTAATATGGCTTAATCTTTTTTGCGGGTAAATGAGAGAGCTTTATTCATATATAAGCATTCTTAGGACGATCAGCAAAGACACTGGTCACTAGGAAGCGAGGTACCCCGCAAAAAATAAGTACGAAGCGAGGTGTTTCATCAAGCTAGCTCTTGGCCACATTCAAAGTGCAGCAAGCACGGTTCGCACGAAGATGCGCCACAAGGTTTGCTGACCTGTTTACATGCTGAATAACAAAAAAAGAGGAAATATTACTGAGCGCTACTATTTGTAACAGGATATGAGCCAGAATTAAACGAGAATTGTGGCGAGTGTTCCATGTAATCAACTTCCATTATCACATGCGAGAACCCTCGAAGAGAACCAAATGTGTTGAAGATTGCTTTATCACATTTTAAAATTACACTAGTGCAGAACCGGGCAATAGCACCGGTTCGTAAGGCCCTTTAGTGCCGGTTCGGTAACCGGCACTAAAGTGTGGGCACTAAAGCCCCCCCCTTTAGTACCGGTTCAGCACGAACCGGTGCTAAAGGGCAACCACGTGGCACGAGCCAGCTTCGGGGGTAGGGAGCCCTTTAGTACCGGTTGGTGACACCAACCGGTATTAAAAGGTTGGGGGGTTTTTGGGTTTATGATTTATTTTTCATTTAATTGTGTTTTCCATTTAATTCTTTTTCGTTTGCTGGTATCTTACGATGCTACATATTGTACACATTATGCATATATATAAATATAATGTCTAGTAGAACAGATCATATATATATATATATATATATATATATCATCGAATGTCTCACAACCACCATTATAATTAATTCACACATAGATACACACATGTATATATGTATACAATTAGGTAGCTATATACAATTTCTCCTAATTGGTGCCTTCGGAGCCAGTGGCATTAGCCTAATTGGTGCCTTCGGAGCATGATGACAATTGGAAGTGGTTCATGGGGGCGGTAGCGGGTAATAGTATTCTCCTTTGGGATCTATGACCCGGTCGAGCAAAAATCCTGCTATTTCCTCTTGATGTGCTTGTACGCGCTTCATTGGTAGGAGCTTCTCCCACACCTCTGTGAACTATTAAGAAGGAGATCAATATGCATGTGTATTAGTTGTGTGACTAGATATCGATAATGGTGTAAAAATTGTGAATAGTGTTCTGACAAACGTACCCATTCCTGTCTTTGAGATCTGCTCCTTACGGACGCCATCATGCGAATGTTCTCGCAAACGCAGTATGCACACAGATCAGTCCCCTGCGCCTACTCAAGGGCCTTTACGAGATGGAATTTGATCAGATAATAATTAATCAAGCATGATAATTAAAGAGATGGCAGCTAGCTAGCTAGTACTACTTAATTACTTACCTTGGGTCGAAACCATTTCAGATTTCGATTCCATTTGCCTGGAGTGACGCTGATGAACTTTGCCCAAGCGCTGCCCGCCGACAAAGTAAATGAATAAATGGGTTATTAAATATTTGTTACCAGGAAATGACAAACTAATTAAATAGGTCGAGATATAGTTAATAATGATTGAAATTACTTGGTGACTATCCCCTTCATGATGGTATAGTCACTTGCTTTCTTAAGTAGTGAGTCTAGTACTTCAACTGTTCCTTCATCAACTTTAATGATTAACAAGATCCAGTGAAATCTGCACGCACACATGTTTGCATGTCTTAATTAAGCGGGCATATGTAAGCAAAAACATGTAGCTAGCTAGTAGGCAAAAACAGAGAATTTGTAGTATAAGACAGTGTGACTCACTGGAAGTTGTAAGGAAGTAGTATATCTTCATTGGTATTGAGGCGCTTCAAGAACTCTAGCATGCTTTCCTCTACACTTTTTTCATAATATGCATCTAATTTCCATGTGTAATCATTAACGGTATTTGGGTTAATGAACCCGATGCCATAGCATCCACCTTTTTTCATTTCGTACGTCTTCATCCTGCATAATACCACAGAAAAGAATATAGTGAGGATAACTACAGGTAATGATTGATCAACATGATCACTACAGCTAGCTTGAGACTTAAATTACAAAAAGAAATCACTTACAGACAATAGAAACTAACGATAGATTTGTCGAGTGCGTCTTGATTGTATAACTGAAATAGTTCTGAATACTCAACGGCCACAGCTTTCTCATGGTAGTAATGATCCTTCTTGACATTCACCATGAGGGACACTCGATTGGAAATCTTGGTAATGTTCATGTACCATTGATGCAATTCATACATTCTCGTTGGGAGCTTCTTGACCTCGTCTGGCTCGACCAAAGGTTGGCCCCGGACATATTTCCGTTTTATTTCCTCCTCTGTAAGCAGAGGCATGGGCTCGATCTCGAGGAGTTGTCCAACAATGATCTTGAGGATTTCAGCCTGCCTTATATGCTCCTCGGTTATTACCACATCGCCCAGCTGGGGAACGTTAACGGTTTGCCCACAATAATATTGGGCGCGTGTACTCTTTTGTGTTGTTGGCACAACAAGCGGGGGGATTGATTGCGCCGCCTGTTCTCCCAGCTGGGGAACGGTTTTACCGCATTTTTTGCCAGTTGATTTACTCGAGCTCGAGCTCACCTCTTTCTGTAGACATGCTCGACTTAACTTCCTGATGTGGCGCTCATAGTCTGTGTCAACAGGCTTGGGAGATGGTGGTCTAGCCATACGAATGAAGTGGTCAATCTTTTCCTCAGGCACTTTCTCCCTTGGTGGCGGTGGCGGTTTCGGTGCAAAATGGGCTTCCACCTCGGCCTTCGATATGTCTGCGTTTTCCTCCTCGGACTTGTCATAACGCCTCTGCGGAAGAGGCGCGAGGCTGCTTGGACCATATTGAAATCGCTTGCCTCCGCCTGTACCTCCCGTACTACCTCGACTTGTACCGCTACACACCATAGCTGCGGCGGCTCTCTTCCGTGATTGCTGAGGCAGCGGAAACGGCTGACGTGGCTGAGTTGGACGAGGAGGAGTGGCCTGAAGCTGTGCGAGACTTGAGGAGGAGTGGCCTGAAGTTGTGCCGGACTTGGAGGAGGAGTGGACGTCTGACGCTGTGTCGGACTTGGAGGAGGAGTGGCCTGACACTTTTCCAAACTTGGAGGAGGAGGAGTGGCCTCACGCGTTGGTGGACTTGGAGGAGCGGGAGTCTGCTGACTCGGTGGCGGACTTCGACGAGAAGTCGGGTGACGCGGTGTCGATGGCCTTCGAAAGAGGATGCAATCCTTTCTCCATAGGATGAGAAGATGTATGGCCTCTCCCAATGTGTGCTCGTCGTCACCTCCAGGAATGTCAAGCTGTAGCCCCGAATATGGGTCCACCACCTCATCAACCAAGACACGAGCATAGCCCGCTGGAATCGGGTTGCAATGGAAGGTTGCCTCGGGGGGATTTGTAAAAGTAACGGCGTCCGCCACCTTCATGGATATGTTCTTCATTTTGAAGTGTAGCTCGCAGTTAGTGTTCTCCATGATGTCATCCATGGGGTATCTATCCAGCATTGCGTCGCCTGGGGCGGAACCCACGCTGCTTCTCGGCATGGATGGGGCGGTGCTATCCAATGCTGGATCATCCGCTAGCTGCTACAGCTGCTGAGACCCCCTTTCCTGGCTAAGTGAGTCGATCTGCTCCTCCTGCCGCTGGAATTTGACTGCCAAGTCCGCGTGCGCTGATTCTAGGCCTTGAAGGCGTTCATAGTCCAGCTTCCTCTGCTCCTCCTCCATCTTCCTCTTCTTCTCCTCCGCAATCTTCTTTCTCGCACGGGTTATGTAGTCGGCGTTCCAGTCCGAAAACCCCTCATACCACGGAATACCGCACTTGCCTCGTGTTCTTCCTGGGTGTTCAGGATTTCCTAGGGCACGTGTAAGCTCATCGTTCTCTCTGTTGGGCTGGAACACCACCGATCGAGCCTCTTCTATTGCAACAAGTAGCTTATCGTCGGCTCCGTTCAGACATGCCTTCTTCGAAACTTTGCCTGTCTTCGGGTCCAACTCCCCCACATGCGCATAGAACCAAGTCCTGCACCTGGGGGGCCAGCTCCTAGTAACCGGAGAGACACCTGCATCCTCCATCTCTTTCTCAGACTTATCCCACTTAGGCATTGCCACCGCATAGCCACCTGGCCCAGCTTATGGAACTTACCCTTTTTTTCGGCATTCTTCTTGTTTATTCTCGACCGTTCCTTAGCTAATTCCGAATCCTTGAATTTCACGAAATCGTCCCAATGAGCACTTTGCTTCTCTAGTGTTCCCTCGAATACTGGAGTCTTCCTTCCTCCCTTGACGTACTTGTCCCATACACGATTCTTGTGGTTGTTGAATGCAACCACCATCTTCCTAAGAGCAGTTGACTTTCTCCACATCTGCATCTGTGAAATGATCTGGTAGGGTGAAATGTTCCATGAGAGTTTCCCAAAGCAGACCTTTTTTGTCTGTCGTCGACAAAAGTAACATCTGGACTTGGCTTTGCTGGCTCTCTCCATGCTTGAAGGGAGATCAGGAGTTGGTCCTTCACAAGAACTCCACACTGACGAATGAACTTGTCCGCAATCTTCTTAGGCGCTAATGGTTCGCCATTAGGTTTGATGGCCTCGATATTGTACTTTACGCCCTCCTTCAACTTTTTGTTTGGGCCTCGTTTCTTGTTGCCTGAAGATTTGCTCGATCCGGATGGCTGAAAGAAGAAATATCGATTCGTTAATATATCTTCAAGTCATTTAAAACATGTGATGATCACCAGATGCCTGCTTATATAAATATATATACCTCGCCGGTCTTTGTTGTTTCAAGATCAACATTTTCTTCGTCATCATCACAATCATAGGTCATGACTTCATTAATTCGGTCGTCGCGATTGAATATCATATCACCCTCCCGGTGTTGTTTATAAATTCGAAGCCGTCATAATCTTCTTCATTCTGATCATCATCTGGCCTGCGAGGATGGCGTATGATATCGAACAGGGTCTCTTCACCCTCTCTGCCGGTATTGTCCGCCATAGCTTTTATTTAATTAATCCAAAAGAAATATAAAACAATTTAGTATTCAAATTAAAATGCATGGATGCAATCAATTAATAAGGAAAAACTGAATCAATCATAGTACATAATAACACTAGTAGAAAACAGGGCTATGGTCCAGGCCGCATCAGCCCATTAGTCCCGGTTCAGTCTAGAACCGGGACCAATGTGGGCATTGGTCCCGGTTAGTGAGCCCGGGGGGCCGGCCGGGCCACGTGGCCATTGGTCCCGGTTGGTGGGATGAACCAGGACCAAAGGGCCTCCCTCCTGGCCCACCACCATTGGTCCTAGTTGGTGGCTTGAACCGGGACCAAAGGCTCCCCTTTAGTCTCGGCTCATGCCACGAACCGGGACCAATGAATTGCGTATATATACCCCTCGCCCGCGAGCAGAGCACAGTGCTCTGTTTTTTCTGGCCGAGGGGGAGAGGGCTTTGTGGTGCTCTAGCTCACCACCTATGCACATGAGGTGTTCGATGGAATGCCCGAGCCACACTACTTAAGCTTTCTCCTCTCGAAGCTCGACCTCCAAGCTCCATTTTCCTCAAGATTTGTGTAGATTTAGCGGTCCGTCATGCCCCGTCCCCGTCTTCACCGCCGTCGATCACCAGCGCCGATCTCATCACAGACACCACCGTGGTGAGCCTCTTGTTCTTATCTTCTTTCTGAAAGGAAAAATATTCTTACTTGTATGTTTATATAGATACTAGTATCATTTTCTTACATTTATTATTGCATCTTATATAGTGCGATGGTTTTGGTATCCGCCCCCGTCGGCCCTCGTCCTGTCTATGATTCGGATTTGGTATGTATATTATCTTTATAACTATTGGTTCATTTATTGTTTATGAAAATTATGCCGACCAACGTGACATAGATTTTATTTATCTAGGATGTATGTGAATCGGAAATGCCAACCGACCCTATTGTCGAGAGGTTAAATTTAGTTGAAGAAGAAAACAATTTGTTGAAGGAAAAAATAAAAAAAAATGAGGAGGAGAAGATGATATTGGAGTTGCATGTTGCGGATGTCGTCGATGATCACAAGATCAAGATGGATGCAATGCGCTTGAAGATTAGAAAGATTAGAAAATATGCCATTCATATCGAGGCTTGGTATCATTATGCCGTTGGATCAATTGTTACCTTGGTTGCGATTATAATCGCATTTGTTTTCGCATTGAAATGTTTTACATAGTTTCAATGTATGGTTTCATTAATTAGATGCTCTGGAGAGCTATATGTTGTTAGATGAGAACTATGTATGCACTTTGGTTTTAATGTGATGATGAACTTCTATTAATTTGGACACTTAATTATATATAATGCACGCAGATGAACCGGCAATGGATGTATGGTGACAGACACACCCGCGAGTACATTAAGGGCGTGCATGAGTTTCTCGATGCGGCTGAGGCAAACAAGCAGAATGGTTTTATGTGTTGTCCATGCACTGAATGTGGGAATACGAGGTCTTACTCTAACCGGAAAATCCTTCACTCCCACCTGCTTTACAAGGGTTTCATGCCACACTATAATGTTTGGACGAGGGACAGAGAAATAGGGGTTATGATGGAAGACGGCAAAGAAGAAGAGTACGATGACAACTATGTGCCCCCTGAATACGGTGATGCTGCAACGGGGGGAGCTGGTGAATATCAAGAGGAACCAGACAATGTGCCCAATGATGCTGCCATGGGTGAAGCTGTTGAAGATCAAGAGGAACCATACGATGTGCCCGATGATGATGATCTCCGCCGGGTCATTGTCGATGCAAGGAAGCAATGCATTAGTCAAAAGGAGAAGCTGAAGTTCGATCGCATGTTAGAGGATCACAAAAAAGGGTTATACCCCAATTGCGAAGATGGCAACACAAAGCTCGGTACCATACTGGAATTGCTGCAGTGGAAGGCAGAGAATGCTGTGGCTGACAAAGGATTTGAGAAGCTACTAAAAATATTGAAGAAGAAGCTTCCAAAGGATAACGAATTGCCCGACAGTACATACGCAGCAAAGAAGGTCGTATGCCCTCTAGGATTGGAGGTGGAGAAGATACATGCATGCCCTAATGACTGCATCCTCTACCGCGGTGCATACAAGGATCTGAACGCATGCCCGGTATGCGGTGCGTTGCGGTATAAGATCAGACGAGATGACCCTGGTGATGTCGACGGCGAGCCCCTCAGGAAGAGGGTTCCTGTGAAGGTGATGTGGTATGCTCCTATAATACCACGGTTGAAACGTCTGGTCAGAAACGAAGAGCATGCCAAGTTGATGCGATGGCACAGTGAGAACCGAAAGAAAGATGGGAAGTTGAGAGCACCCGCTGACGGGTCGCAGTGGAGAAAAATCGAGAGAAAGTACTGGGATGAGTTTGCAAAGGACCCAAGGAATGTATGGTTTGCTTTAAGCACGGATGGCATTAATCCTTTCGGGGAGCAGAGCAGCAATCACAGCACCTGGCCCGTGACTCTATGTATGTATAACCTTCCTCCTTGGATGTGCATGAAGCGGAAGTTCATTATGATGCCAGTTCTCATCCAAGGCCCTAAGAAACCCGGCAACGAAATTGATGTGTACCTAAGGCCATTAGTTGAAGAACTTTTACAGCTGTGGAATGGAAATGGTGTACGTACGTGGGATGAGCACAGACAGGAGGAATTTAACCTTAAGGCGTTGCTGTTCGTGACCATCAACGATTGGCCCGCTCTCAGTAACCTTTCAGGACAGACAAACAAAGGATGCACTGTTTAGATGACACTGAAAGTATATACCTGGACAAATGCAGGAAGAATGTGTACCTGGGCCATCATCGATTTCTTCCGACCAACCATCAATGTCGAAAGAAAGGCAAGCATTTCAAAGGCGAGGCAGATCACCGGAAGAAGCCCGCCATGCGCACCGGTGATCACGTGCTTGCTATGGTCAATGATTTACACCACGTAATCTTTGGAAAGGGTCCCGGTGGACTAGCTGTTTCGAATGACGCTGAGGGACACGCACCCATGTGGAAGAAGAAATCTATATTCTGGGACCTACCCTACTGGAAAGACCTAGAGGTCTGCTCCTCAATCGACGTGATGCACATGACGAAGAACCTTTGCGTGAACCTGCTAGGCTTCTTGGGCGTGTATGGGAAGACAAAAGATACACCTGAGGCACGAGAGGACCTGCAACGTTTGCACGAAAAAGACGGCATGCCTCCGAAGCAGTATAAAGGTCCTGCCAGCTACGCTCTTACGAAAGAAGAGAAGAAATCTTCTTTGAATGCCTGCTCAGTATGAAGGTCACGACTGGCTTCTCGTCGAATATAAAGGGAATAATAAATATGCTAGAGAAAAAGTTTCAGAACCTAAAGTCTCATGACTACCACGTGATTATGACACAACTGCTTCCGGTTGCATTGAGGGGGCTTCTACCGGAAAACGTTCGATTAGCCATTGTGAAGCTATGTGCATTCCTCAATGCAATCTATCAGAAGGTGATCGATCCAGAAATCGTACCAAGGCTAAGGAGCGATGTGGCGCAATGTCTTGTCAGTTTCGAGCTGGTGTTCCCACCATCCTTCTTCAATATCATGACGCACGTCCTAGTTCATCTAGTCGACGAGATTGTCATCCTGGGCCCGTATTTCTACACAATATGTTCCCCTTTGAGAGGTTCATGGGAGTCCTAAAGAAATATGTCCGTAACCGCGCTAGGCCAGAAGGAAGCATCTCCATGGGCCATCAAACATAGGATGCTATCGGGTTTTGTGTTGACTTCATTCCTGGCCTTAACAAGATAGGTCTCCCTAAATCGCGGTATGAGGGGAGACTGACTGGAAAAGGCACTCTGGGAAGAGACTCAATAATATGCAGGGACGGATATTCTTGGTCTCAAGAACACTACACAGTTCTACAGAACTCTACCTTGGTGAACCCGTATGTCGATGAACACAAGAACAGTCTGCGCTCCAAACACCCGGAGCAGTGCGACGACTGGATTACATGTGAACACATCAGGACTTTCAACAGTTGGTTGGAAACACGTCTTAGAGGTGACAACACTGTTTGTGATGAGTTGTACTTGTTGTCCAGGGGACCATCTTTGACTGTATTGACTTACAAAGGATACGAGATAAATGGGAATACATTTTACACGATCGCCCAAGATCAAAAGAGCACCAACCAAAACAGCGGTGTCCACTTTGATGCAGCAACCGAGAGCGGAAAGGACACATATTATGGTTACATAGTGGACATATGGGAACTTGACTACGGACCTGATTTTAAGGTCCCTTTGTTTAAGTGCAAATGGGTCAATCTGTTAGGCGGCGGGGTACAGGTAGACCCATAGTACGGAATGACAACAGTGGATCTGAAAAATCTTGGGTACACTGACGAACCGTTCGTCCTAGCCAATGATGTGGCACAGGTTATCTTTGTGAAGGACATGTCTACCAAACCGAGAAAAAGAAAAGATAAGGAAGCGAATACATCACATGATGAGCCAAAGCGCCACATAGTTCTTTCAGGAAAAAGGGACATCCTGGGAGTGGACGGCAAGACAGACATTTCTGAAGATTATGAAAAGTTTCATGAAATTCCTCCCTTCAATGTCAAGGCTGACCCAAGCATCCTGATAAATAATGAAGATTATCCATGGTTACGGCGCAATAAGCAAATGACACAAGCGAAGAAAAAGTGAAGACTCTCTCCCGCAATAAGCAAATGCTATGTGGGTGAAATTATGATACCATCCCAACTTTCAACTTTTTCAGAGTTCATTTGAAATGCTTTCATGTTTTATGGTTCGAAACTTTGATACTTCGAAAGTGATTGTCCATTTTGTACACGAAGTGCATCAAGTTTTTGTCGTAACCCTCTCTACTTTTTGGAACATGCTATGTGGGTGAAATGATGATACCATGCCAACTTTCAACCTTTTCAGAGTTCATTTTATAAAAACAATCAATTAAAATATTATGTTATGATCAACTAAAATAAAACTATAATATTCTTCAATAGCAAAAAGAATATAATTTGTGTGACCTAAAATCAAACTATAAGTATTTAATTGTAAGTATAAATAAAAAATAAATAG
>NC_041384.1:3278768-3279904 GCF_002162155.2 Triticum dicoccoides | reverse complement strand
AAATAGAAAAAAAATTCTAATTTTATAGTAAAGTTATTCATAAACTAGTGATTCACACAAATTTTTAAAAATTCAAATTTAAACTATTTAAAATTTAAAACTAATGGCACTAACAGAAAGTTTATAATTTTTGTGACCTAAAAGCAAAAAGAAATCACTAAAAAACTGTAAGTATTTAGTTGTAAGTAGAAATAAAAAATAAATAGAAAAAAAATTCTAATTTTATAGTAAAGTTATTCATAAACTAGTGATTCACACAAATTTTTAAAAATTCAAATTTAAACTATTTAAAATTTAAAACTAATGGCACTAACAGAAAGTTTATAATTTTTGTGACCTAAAAGCAAAAAGGAATCACTAAAAAACTGTAAGTATTTAGTTTTAAGTAGAAATAAAATAATAAAAAACCAAAAAAATGTAGAAATAAAAAAGACAAAACCAAAAAAAATGCCACCTACTGGGCCTCCACGACCTGAATACGACTAGAAACCCTACATGGGCGAGGATTCAGGCCCGCAGAAGGCCCAATAGGCCCACAGGCAAAGCAGTGTCAAATTAGGCCCATAGGCCTGCAGTTCAGAGGAGTTCGAGAGGGAGGAGGCAGCAGAGCTTATAAACTGGTGTTGGGCGCTGTCAACTGGCGATGTGGGACTAAACTTTTGGGCGCGGGGCAGCACAAGGGTATTGGTCCCGGTTGGTGGCACCAACCGGGACTAAAGGTGCCATTGGTCTCGGTTGGTGGCACCAGCCGTGATCATTGCGCCCCTTTAGTCCCGGTTGGTGCCAGCAACCGGGACCAATGGCCTTCGCTTCCCGCCCTTTGGGCTGCCGAAAAGAGGCCTTTGGTCCCGGTTGGTGTCTTGAACCGGGACCAAAGGGGGCAATGGTCACGGTTGGTGCCACCAACCGGGACCAATGCTCCGTCTATATAAGCCACACTTGTGAAAATTTTGGTACAGTTTCTTCGATCGCCGCCAGGCTACCCCTCTGCTCGCCTCGCCGTCGCCGCCGTTGCCCCTGCCCCGCCCCCGAGCGCGCCCTGCCTCGCCGTCGTCGCCGACCCAGAGCCGCCCAGCCGTCGCCCTCGCCCTCGCCCTCGAGCTCCGCCGTCCCCGAGCCCCCGAGCTCCTGCCCCG
>NC_041384.1:3259044-3278337 GCF_002162155.2 Triticum dicoccoides | reverse complement strand
AGCTCCGCCGTCCGCCGCCGCCGAGCGCGCCCCGCCGTCGCCCTCGCCCTCGCCGACCCCGAGCCCGTCCTCGTCGCCGCCGCCCCCAACGCCGGCCGCCCGCGTCTCCTCCCCGATCCCTCCGGGAGAGGTAGCCCATCCTCTCCTTCCTTCACTGCTCCAAATTTGCAAAATATTGATATGATGTAGATGTATGTGTGTATGTATGTATGAGTTGGGGAGAAAGTTTATAATTTTTGTTCATATATACTGTAGATGCATGTATGTATGATGAATTTTGATATTTTTTTTGTTCATATGTAATGTAGATGTATATGTATGTATGGAATGATATCGATGGATGTATGTATATAGAACATTCGTAGAAAATATGACCAATGTCCCCCTCCGGTTCACTCGGGAACACTATTCGTAGAAGGAGAAGAAGAAGGAGAAGACGAGGAGAGGAAGAAAAGGAAGAGGAGAAGAAGAAAGGAATAGAGGAGAAGAAGAGAAAATTAGAATATATATTCTATTTTCTCTTTTCTCCTCTATTCCTTTCTTCTTCTCTTCTTTTTTTTCTTCTTTTTTTTCTTCGACACATGGGGGGGTCGAGAACGTCGGACATTCATGAGAGAGGCGAGGAAGAAGGGGAAGAAGAGGGAGAAGAAGAGGAGAGGAAGAAGAGGAAGTCTTCTCCTCTATTCTTTCTTTTCTTCTTTTTTCTTCTTCTTCTTCCTCTTTATTTTATCGGGAACGAGGGTCGTCGAGAGGTCGAGGAGCGGTAGAGGAGAAACCCTAAATAGAAAGTATCGTCGGTGTGAGATACATGTACCGTCGGTGTCGGACACTACACCCATATCCCACAAGTGGCGCGGGCTTCGACGCCCACGTCACTTGTGGTATGTGGATGTAGTGTCCGACACCGAAGGCCACATGTATCTCACACCCACGATACTTGCTAGCTATTTAGGGTTTCCTCTACCGAAAAGAAGAGGAGAAATAAATAAGAAGAAGAAAAAAGAAGAAAAAGAAGAGGAGAAGAAGAAAGGAATAGTGGAGAAGAAGACAAAATAGAATTTCTATTTTCTCTTCTTCTCCACTATTCCTTTCTTCTTCTCCTCTTTTTTTTCTTCTTTTCTTCTTCCTCTTCTTCTTCTTCTTCTTATTCTTATTAGCCGAAAGTAGAGAGAGGTTTCCTAGTGTCAAAGTATTGAAGAAATCCATGCCTTCATCATTAGCCGGAAGTAACCATGGCATGTTGGTACGAAGTTCTGCAAAGTTGTTCTGGAATGGAGTCCCGGATAGAATAATCCGCCTTTTGGTACCAATTCAGCAAAGGCCTTCCAAATAGTGATATTCGGAAGGCTCTTGCTGAACTTTGTACCAAAAAGCGAATTATCCTATCTGGGACTCCGTTCCAGAACAACTTTAAAGAGCTTCGTACCATCATGCACATGTTACTTTCGCCTAATTATGAAGACATGGTTTTGTTGAATCCCTTGACACTAGGCAACCTCCCGACCCCTCGGCGATCCTATCGAACATGAGAGGAAGAAGAGGATAAAAAAAGAAGAGGAAGAAGAAAAATAAGAGGAGAAGAAAGAATAGAGGAGATCTTCTCCTCTATTCTTTCTTCTCCTCTTATTTTTCTTCTTCCTCCTCTTTTTTTTATCGGGAACGAGGGTCGTCGAGGGACATAGATGTAGTGTCATCGTTGTCGATATATACCCCCTCCCGATAGCTTACTATGATTAGGTAGTTCTACGTTTGGCACTAATATATCCATCTGTCATGTTTGAATAATAATTGCCATGTTGTAAATATTTGTAGAAACTATGGACACCGCCCTAGACAAAGTAACAAAAGAAGCGTTGTTGAGGGACATAATCGCAGAAGGAAGTGATGCCATCTCGTTGTTTCTCAACGAAACCGATGGTCTGGAAGGAGACGGTGAACAAGCTGGCTACGGTGACCTAATGCCGGTGCAAGAAGAAGAACATGAGGACGGCTCCGGTGACC
This sequence comes from Triticum dicoccoides, assembly GCF_002162155.2. Taxonomy (NCBI): domain Eukaryota; kingdom Viridiplantae; phylum Streptophyta; class Magnoliopsida; order Poales; family Poaceae; genus Triticum; species Triticum dicoccoides. The sequence continues at coordinate 3,276,336 of NC_041384.1, read as the reverse complement.
CAATGCCGGTGCAAGAAGGAGACCGTGATGACGGCTCCGGTGACCGAACCGAGTCCGGCCAGGTATATATATTAGTCAAGCCTATGCTGACTAGCTGATTGATGCATTCATTGTTTTGGTATGTACACATATTAATTAAGTCTTTGTTCTTTTTTCTAGCCCTCCGGATCGAGCACAACTTCGGTAAAGAGACGAGGCCCGAAGAAAAAGTTGAGCTCGGATGAAAAGTTTGAGATCATAGCAATCGCGCCCGACGGCCAACCTATTGAACCCCTCCGGACAAAGAGCGCATTTGTTGCTCAGTGCGGGGTTCTGGTTAGGGACAAGATCCCGATAAGCATCTAGCAATGGTTTAAGCCGACTACAGAAGACCCTGAGGTCTCTTATGTCAATGATATGCAGGAAAATGATCTTTGGACTGAGCTGAAGTCAAATTTCACCCTACCGCCTGAGGATAATCCAGAGAACCCAGTTAAAGACAAATTAATCAAGTCTTTTGCTCTGAAGAGGATGGCAGAACTATTCAGGAGGTGGAAGAAAGAGCTGAATAAGTTTGTCGAAAATAATGAGACACCAGAATTCAAGGGCAGATATGAGAAGATCAGAGATCACTGGCCCGCATTTGTGGCCCACAAGACATTGGAAAAGAGTAAGAAGATGTCGGCGACAAACAAGCAAAATGCTGCGAAAAAGAAGCTTCACCATCGCACGGGGTCAGGTGGCTACCTCGTAGCCCGGCCTAAGTGGTCCAAGACTGAGAATGATCTGGTTCATAAAGGGATCGAACCAGAGACAATTAACTGGCCGGACCATTGCCGGACTTGGTTCTTCGGGGCTGGCGGAACACTGGACCCTGTAACAGGGAAGTGCATTTGGACGAACGATCAAATGGACATACCAGTCAGTAAGCTTAAGAAGTATATCGAAGCAGCGCAGGAAGGGACGTTCTTTCCAGACAGAGAGAACGACGAGCTCACAATGGCCCTCGGGAATCCTGAGCACCCTGGACGGACACGAGGCACGCCAAGCTCCATTCCATGGAAGGTTGGGTTTCCGGACGCAGGCGGTTACAAATCCCATGAGAGGAGGAAAAAAGTGCAGCAAACCCAAATGCAGGCGCTGAAAGCAAGGGTAGACGCGATAGAGGAACGAGAAGCAAATCGCAGCAAACGTACTGCCGAAGCCTCCCCCGAAGCTACCCCGCCATCTCAGCGCAGAAGCAGCGTGGCTTCCACCGAGCTGCTTCAGCCGGAGCATGCCTTGACGGCTCCTGCCAGCTATCCCGTGGATGCTATAACAGAGTCTCAAAATTGCCACCTTATGACGCAATGGATGAATTTGAAGGTCAAGGCGGCTGTTGGCTCTGTTTTTCCTACTGAACCCGGTGCAACTTTTCACTGCCGGCCGATTCCAGAAGGATATGCTAGGGTGATGGTGGATGAGATAACGGAGGGATTTGAGGACCTCCAGCTTGACCACCGTACCGGTGAAGGGGAGACTCGGCTGGGGTCTGCTCTAAAGACTCCATGCCTATGGCGGAAGGAGCTCATCAACCTTCCGAACTGGACGCCACCGCCTCCTCCTCCTCCTCCTCCGGCGAGTCAGGGCACTCCGCCTCCACCGCCTCCTCCTCCGGCGAGTGACGATCAGGGCCCTCGGCCGGCTCCTTCTCCGGCGCGTGGCGGCACTCCACCTCCTTCTCCGCCTGTGCCAACGCGCCCGAGCAGCCAGCCTTCTCCTTCTCCGCCTCGTTAGCAAGGGCGGAAGAGACCTGCCGCCGCTCCAGCTTCTCTGGCGTGTCGTAGTCCTTCTCCTCCGCCTCTTAAGCAAGTAAAGAAGACAACCGCTATGTCTGCTCGGTCGGCGTCTAGCAGTACAACCAGAGGCGGGAGGACATACAGATTTGGTCCTTCTCTGAAGACTCCAGAGAAGTTACCATACGAGAGGACCCAGGAGGAGAACGCCGAGATCGCGCGAGAAGAAGTGAAGAAATTCTTTGAAGGGGTGAAAGCAAAGAAACATCCACCTACGGAGGAGAAGGTAGATCGGGTGAAAGTGAAGCGCACTCTGGCTGCCCTGACAAAACACCGAAGTCTGATCCGACGAAAGGAAACTATGACCGCATTATTGGAAAGGAATTTGCCGAAGCGGAGCGGTCGGGAAGTACTGTCAGTGATCAAAGGCTGAAAGAATGACGAGCTGGGAAACAAATTGCCCAGCTCGGCGAACAAGCGAAACAATCGTGCCCCCCGCTCAAGGTGCCTAGCGACAACGTCGATAATGATCCGAGGATGGTGCCCGGTTATAGCAATCTTGCAGATTACCTGCCCGACGAAGTACATTATGAACCCATGGAGGTGCAGATACAAAGATACGAGTATGGGAAGCCTCTCGTCAAAGATGAAAGATATCTATCAACGATGATGCGAAGATTGCATGATTGGTACTTGAAAATCTTCAGAGACTCTGGGGGAGGAGTACTTTGTATGTGAAAGTTAAAAAGGAGCATGACCTCATTGGAATTGATCTGTTGCCTATTCCATTTGAGGAGTTCTATCAGTTTTTCAATCAATTGGCCCTCGATAAAACAACGGTTGCCTGCTACTGTCTGTAAGTAGTACTACTTCTGTCATTAAGTTTCTCTATATAGCTTAGCTCTTTCATTGCATGTATTTATAATCATCCTCACTATATTATGCAGATTGAAGATCGCCGAATTGAAGAAAAGACAAGTCGGTGATATTGGGTTCATTAACACATATCTCATAGATGCAACTCAGGTTAAACTTCACGCCGCAGCTACCGAGGCCAGCTTGCTACGATCGTTCGTAATAAATCAAAACAAAGATATAATACTCTTTCCTTACAACTTCAGGTGAGTGTTACTATCTTGTGCGTATTCGGTTTCCCTTATATATTAGTCAAGGTTATAGTAATGTAATTCATGAGTTATGCATGTGTGTGCAGTTTCCACTTTATTCTCCTAGAGATTAAGCTTGAGCAGGGAGTAGTAACCGTCTTGGACTCTAAACGAAAAGATCCCAAGGAGTATGCGGACATGACTGAAATCCTCAAGAAGTAAGTTAAATCGATCATTATCCACCATATCAGCAACTTTGTTCATTTCCTGATATCAAGTAATTGTTTTCTTTGTCCGGCAGGGTTTGGAGAAAATTCACCAAAACAGTTCCGGGACTGCCGAAGGAGCTGGAATTTAGACACCCGAAAGTAAGTACTATAGTAGCATGTTCCGCGCATCTCCTAGTGATTCAAGCGCTAGTTTCATCAATACCATTTAGCATTCTTGCTTATCAGTTTGGTTGACCTCTATTTCTTGTAAAGTGGTTGTGGCAGGAACAAGGGAATGATTTCTGTGGATACTACATCTGCGAGTCCATCCGCCACACGACCTGTGAGCGGGGCGGGTACTCTAACGAACAATATGAAGTACGTAAATAACAACATTCACAATTTTATTTTATTACCATCATTTGTGTTGAGTTTCATTCATTCATATATATATATGTATTGACCCCCTTCTTCAAATTAGATGTTTCGGAAGCGGGATGAACTCCTAGCACCAGCTCGCATGCGAGCAATTCAAGAGGAATTGGCGGCATTCTTTCTTGACCATGTGATCCCTGAAGACGGAGAATTCTATGTGGACCCTGAGTCCGTATGATTATATTTGTAAGAGATAATTATTGTATATATGTAGCCGGTAGTGTCAGATAGATATACGAGAACTTGTTGTTCGACCAATCTCTCGGAGAAGGAGAGGTGGTCGATATCACTTCTCTCTGTATATATGCATATATGTTCATGACGATCTTCTGTTTCCTTCGTTTGCTTACTAGCTAGCGAGCGTGTCTAGTCCTCTCTATATACGTATGTATAGTACGTAGCGTCGACCAAGCACGGACATAACAGAGGACACTTCTCTCTATTAATTATAACTAGCTAACACAATATATGAAACACCTAAATTAACCCCCCCAAAACCCTCAACCCCCCCCTTTCAAAAATACAAAAACCCCAGCCACGGAAGTGCTGACGCGTGGATGCCTATTTGTCCCGGTTGGTGCCACCAACCGGGACCAAAGGGTCTCCTGACTGGGCTCTGCGCACTGCCCACGTGGAGGGCCTTTAGTCCTGGTTCTGGATTGAACCGGGACTAAAGGGGGGAGGTATTAGTACCGACACTTTAGTCCCGGTTCCGGAACCGGGACTAAAGGCCCTTACGAACCGGGACTATAGGCCCTTTTTCTACCAGTGTAAGCATCATCGAATAGTCTCGAATAATAGATATAATCTCGAATACATCGTCTCGAATAATATATATAATCTCGAATAAATCATCTCGAATATTATATATCAAATACATCACTAGCTAGCTAGCTATCTATAGCAGCTAATAAAGATCAAATACTAAAGAGTAATCTAGGCCACTCGCGGTTCCTAAGGCGTGGGCGGTGGACAACCAAAGTGAAGGAACCATCACTGGATCATAGCTCGGGTGATCTCCCCAAAGAACCTGCCAGGTATTGGAGAACCTGACGTCCATAGCAGCCATGTAGCGATGGACGTGCTTGTCCTCCTCCCTGACACGGCGATGTACCACCTCCGGCGGGCCGGCTCCCTCCGCACCAAAAGTGGCCCACGCGAACACCACCAAAGGAGATGAGGGTCGACGACGGGACCCGGGGCTGGGTTCCTCACCAAGCGTCGCGCCCCTGAAGGTAGCACCTCCCAGTGCCAGCCCGGCGGAGCCCAATCCCGGACATGGGTCCTCTGAAGCAGGACGTCGTCGCGAACAGGTCGATGGCGAGGATGCGGGCCGGGCATCATCGACAACAAATACTATGTGCCGCAAAAGTAAAGTAACATTTTTAAATGATGGATTGTGATTTCATATATGCAAATTCTAAATTTTATAACTAAAAATATAAGAAACTAAAAAAACATTGATCATCGTCTAACAATTTGAAATTAATCTAATTCATCTAGCTAGCTAAAACTAACATTTCCAAAATTTCTAACATTTCTATATAACTAACATTTCTATAACATTTGACATTATATATATTATAGCTAACATTTCTATATACTATTTGACATTATCTAATCTAATTAATTAATTCATCTAAAACTTTGTATGAAAAACAAAAAAACAGAAAAAACTAAAAGCTAAAAACAGAAAAATTGTGTGTGTGCGCGTGTAGTGTGTGTGTATGTGTGCGCGCGCGTGTGTGTGCGCTATGGCCGGCGCCGGCGCGTGGTGTGGCTTTGATCGATTGGAGAGAGGAGAGGGGTGCCAACCTTGTTCCAGCCACCAACCGCTACTAAAGGTGGTGCGGTGGCGCAGGTGCGGTGCGGCAAGTTTAGTCCCACCTCGCTAGCCGAGGGGCGCCCACACTGGTTTATAAGCCCCAGTGCGGTAGCTCTCTCGAGCTCCTCTCTTAAGCAGGCCTTCCGGGCCTATGTCTGCTGCTATGCCCTGATGGGCCTATTGGGCTAGCGGGCCTGCATCCTGGCCCAATTACAATTTGGGTTTCTAGTCATATGCAGGTCGATGTGGCCTAGTAGGTGGGCTTTTTTCATTTAGTTTTTTCTTTTCTACTTTATTTATTTTGTTTTATTTATTTTTAGTTGTTTTTGCTGTATTTAGAGTTTCTTTGCGAATATTTTTGCTTTAGGTACAAAAATTAGAAACTTTCTGTTAGTGCCAGTAGTTTTCAAATTTGAATAGTTTGAATTTTGACTTATTTGAAATTTGTGTGAATCACTAGTTTGTGAATAACTTAACTTTAAAAATCAGTGAAGGCATGAAAGAATTTGTTTGCACATAATATTTCTTCGCGTTTCAAATGCCAAAACACATAACTACCCTAACTATTACAGAGATTCCCTCCTGGGTGTGAAACACAGAAGAAAGTGATGATAGTGAAGCCGATCACATCCCAGATCTTCGGGTGTGAAACTTTTTCTTCGCGTGTGTCCCTTCGCGTGTGTCCCTTTTGAATTATTTGAAATTTGTGTGAATCACTAGTTTGTGAATAACTTAACTTTAAAAATCAGTAAAGGCATGAAAGAATTTGTTTGCACATAATATTTCTTCGTGTTTCAAATGCCAAAACACATAACTACCCTAACTATTACAGAGATTCCCTCCTGGGTGTGAAACACAGAAAAAAGTGATGATAGTGAAGCCGATCGCATCCCAGATCTTTGGGTGTGAAATGTTTTCTTCGCGTGTGTCCCTTTGCGCCGTAACCATGGAAAATCTTCATCATTTAACGGGATGCTTGGGTCCATATTCACTGTGAATGGAGCAATTTCATCAAACTTTTCATAATCTTCTGACATGTCTGTCTTGTCATCCACTCCCATGATGTTTCTCTTCCCAGAAAGAACTATGTGCCGCTTTGGCTCATCATACGATGCATTCGCTTCCTTATCTTTTCTTTTTCTCAGCTTGGTAGACATGTCCTTCACATAGAAAACATGTGCCACATCATTAGCTAGGACGAATGGTTCGTCTGCATACGCAAGATTGTTGAGATCCACTGTTGTCATTCCATACTGCGGGTCTTCCGTTACCCCGCCTCGTGTCATATTGACCCATTTGCACCGAAACAAAGGGACCTTCAAACCATGTGGATAGTCAAGTTCCCATATGTCCTATATATAACCATAATATGTTTACTTTCCCGTCTTGGTTTCTGCATCAAAGCGGACACCACTGTTTTGGTTGGGGCTCTTCTTATCTTGCCATTTATCTCGTACCCTTTGAAAGTCATTATATTCGAAGATGGTAACTGGGACAGCAAGTACAGGTCATCTTCAATAGAGGCGTCATGCATGGTACGTGTATGCAACCAGCTGGCGAAACTCCTGGTTTGTTCACGTGTAATCCAGTCATCAGACCGTTCCGGGTGTTTGGAGCGTAGAAAATTCTTGTGTTCACCCATATACGGAGCCACCAAGGCAGAATTCGGTAGAACTGTGTAGTTTGCTTCAGTGAGAGAATGTCTGTCCATACATATTATTTGTTCCCCTCCTAGCGTGCCTTTTCCATCCAGTCCACCAAGGCAGAATGCCGCGATTCAGGAACACCAATCGGCTTAAGGTCAGGAATAAAGTCAATATAAAACTCAATGACCTCCTCATTTTCATGGCCCTTGGAGATGCTTCCTTCTGGCCTAGCACAGTTATGAACATATTTCTTTAAGACTCCCATGAACCTCGCAAAGGGGAACTTATTATGTAGAAATACAGGACCCAAAACGTTAATCTCTTCACATAGGTGAACTAGGACGTGTGTCATGATGTTGAAGAAGGATGGTGGGAACACCAACTCGAAACTTACAAGACATTGCACCAAATCATTCTCTAACCTTGGTATGATTTCTGGATCGATTACCTTTTGAGAGATTGCATTGAGAAATGCACATAGCTTCACAATGGCTAATCGAATGTTTTCCGGTAGAAGCCCACTCAATGCAACCGGAAGCAGTTGCGTCATAATCACGTGGCAGTCATGAGACTTTAGGTTCTGGAACTTATTCTCTGCCATGTTTATTATTCCTTTATATTTTACGAGAAGCCAGACGGTACCTTAATACTGAGCAGGCATTCAAAGAAGATTTCCTTCTCTTATTTGGTAAGAGCGTAGCTTGCATGACCTTGATGTATGTCGTCTTTTCCGTGCATACGTTGCTGGTCCTCCCATGCCTCAGGTGTATCTTTTGTCTTCCCATATATGCCCAAGAAGCCAAGCCGGGTCACACAAAGATTCTTCGTCACGTGCATCACGTTGATTGCGGAGTGGACCTCTAGGTCTTTCCAATAGGGCAGGTTCCAAAAAATAGATTTCTTCTTACACACATGGGTGCGCGTCCGTCAGCGTCATTCGGAACAGGTTCTCCACCAGGACCCTTTCCAAAGACCACCTTCAAATCCTTGACCATATCATGTACATCAGCACCAGTATGGTGGCGAGGCTTCGTCCGGTGATCCGCCTCACCTTTGAAATGCTTGCCTTTCTTTCTTACGGGATGCCTGCTCGGAAGAAATCGACGATGTCCCAGGTACACATTGTTCTTACAATTAGCCAAATATATACTGTCGGTATCATACAAACAGTGCGTGCATGCGCGGTATCCCTTGTTTGTCTGTCCTGAAAGGTTACTGAGAGCAGGCCAATCATTGATGGTCACGAACAGCAACGCCTTTAGGTCAAATTCTTCTCCCATGTGCTCATCCCACGCACGTACACCTGTTCCATTGCATAGTTGTAAGAGTTCTTCAACTAATGGCCTTAGGTACACATCAATGTCGTTGCCGAGTTGCTTAGGGCCTTGGATGAGCACTGGCATCATAATGAACTTCTGCTTCATGCACAACCAAGGAGGAAGGTTATACAAACATAGAGTCACAGGCCAGGTGCTATGGTTGCTGCTCTGCTCCCCAAAAGGATTAATGCCATCTGCGCGTAGACCAAACCATACGTTCCTTGCATCATCTGCAAACTCCTTCCCGTACTTTCTTTCGATTTTTCTCCACTGCGACCCGTCAGCGGGAACTCTCAACTTTCCTGTGACGCCCGAATAATTAAGCTACAGTAATCGCACATTAATGATGCCACGTCACCTCGGTTATTGTTGCTAATCTCGTGTTAGTTCGAAACCGATTCAAATTCAAAATTTAAAATCAAGCAAACAATAAAAGTTTTGAAATATTGAAACTAAAATGTTCAATAAATAGTAGATAAATCAGAGGCTATGATAAAATGGTAAACAACATTATTGAAATTTGATAGGTGACTTAAATAACCTCAAATAGTGGTTGAAAACATTATTTAATAACATTTTTACTAATAAAAAATAAATATGAAATGATATTTACCCCAAACTTGTTGTTGTGGTAGGATATATTGTGCTGTGATTTGTGGGCCAGCTGTCATATTTTACAAAACTCATTTGGTGCCCAGACAATTAGCCAAAACAGAAAAACAAAAATAAGAAAAAGTAAAACAAAACAAGACAAACAAAAGAAAAGAAAAAGAGACCCCTCCCCCGAACTGGGCCTCGACCCAGCAGGCCATCGGGCCAACCAGCCCAACTGGGCAAAGGCCCAGCCAGCCACCCCACTCCCCCCATAACCCCCCACCCCTGGTCAAACCCTAACCCAACCACCCGCACTCCTCCACCCGATCCAGATTGGATCGGGGCTCACAAGCACGCCGCTGCCGCTGCCCGGAACGCCACCTCATCGTCCTCCTCCTCGACCCCTCGCTGGAGCTGCCCCACCGGACTCCATCGCCGACGTCGTCTCCGTCTACAAGGCCGTCCCCGTCTTCCTCCTCATGCCTCGCTGCCCTGTACCCTGCATGTCAATGTGAGCCGCCGCCTCCCTCCTCCCTCTCTGCTTCCGCAACACCGTGCCCTTCCACCCACAATGCCGGCCACTGCCGCTGCTCTACTGCTGCGGCTGCTGCTCCGCTGACGTCGCCATGTCTCACCCCGCGCCCTGCTCCCCGCAGCGCGTGCCGAACTGTCACGCCCGGGGCCGGCACCCACGCCCGCACGCGCCCCCTGTCGCGCTCGCCACGACCTTCATCCCCCGCGCGCGCACGACCCTGGACACGCCATGCCCGTGACCCCATTTTGGCTCTGCCACCTCCCGCCTCTCGCTCCACCTCGCAGCCGACGTCCTGCCGCTGCTCACTCGCCGCCCCGCTCCGGCCTCCCTCGCCGCGGTCCGCCTCCCTAAGCTGGCCGCTCGCCGCGCTCGCATCGTCGCGCCCGCCGCCGCTGTTGCGTCCCGCCTCCGTCTGTGCTGCCCACGCGCAGCGCCACTCCCCTCGCCACCGGCGCCGCCCTGCTGCTCTCCTGCCGGCGTCCCCCTCCGGTGACCGCCCGGCCTCGCCACGGTACCCTGGGCGTGTGCCCGATTGGGTTGCGCCCGAAACCGTCGCCCTTGCCCGTTTGCCCTCTGCGCCCGTGCCCACTAGCCCCTTTGGACCAATGACAGGTGGGCCTAGCCTAGAACGTTTTATAAAAAAAGAATTAAAAAAATATATAAAAAATTATAATTAATTAATTAATTACAGAAATAATTAACTTAAGTAATTTTGATTAATTAAACTAAACAAATAATTAAACTAATTAAACATTAGTTATCTAATTAACCTGGTTAGTTAATTAGCTAATTAATATGTATGACAGTGGGGCCCACCCCCCTAATTATTACTAATTAGGCTAATTAAAATGTTTAATTAATATCTGTCACTGACTAGTGGGACCCCCCGGTCAGGTTGACCAGTCAACTCGGTTGACTGCTGACGTCAGCATGACATCATGCTGATGTCATTAATCCATTTTTCGAATTAATTTAAATAATTAATTAAATTCCAGTAATTAATAAAATCTTTAGAAAATCATATCTTTTAATCCGTAACTCGGATGAAAATACTTTCTACATGAAAGTTGCTCAGAACGACGAGACTAACCCGTATACGCAGCCCGTTCGTTCGCCACACACCCCTAACATACCAAACTCGCAACTTTCCCCCTCCGGCTCCTCTGCCCAAAAACGCGAAACACCAAGGATACTTTCCCGGTTGTTTCCCCCTTCACCGGTATCACCTCATACCGCGTTAGAACACGTCTAGCTCTGCCTGTTATCCTGTTATGCACTTGCTTGCTATGTATTTACTGTTTCTCCCCCTGTTCTCTTCGGTAGACCCCGTGACGATGCTGATGCCCCTGTGGTCGACTACGTCACCGACGACCCCTCCTTGTCTGAGCAACTAGGCAAGCTCCCCCCCCCCCTTGATCACCAGATATCGCCTATTCTCACCTATACTGCTTGCATTAGAGTAGTGTAGCATGTTACTTCTTTCCGTTTATCCTATCCTGATGCATAGCGTGTCCTTGCTACTACTTTTGTTACCTTTACCTGCAATCCTACATGCTTAGTATAGGATGCTAGTTTTACATCAGTGGCCCTACATTCTTGTCCGTCTGCTTTGTTATACTATCGGGCCGTGATCACTCGGGAGGTGATCACGGGTATATACTATACTTTATACATGATACAGTTGGTGACTAAAGTCGGGTCGGCTCGAGGATTACCCGCGAGTGATTCACGGATTGGGGGCTGAAAGGACCTTTGTCCCGACAGCCCTCTGGGTGGATCTTTGTGGCGGAGCGACAGGGCAGGTTGAGACTACCTGGGTGAGAGGTGGGCCTGGCCCTGTCGGTGTTCGCGGTTATTTCAAAATAACACGCATAACGAGTTCTTGGTATTTGATCTGAGTCTGGCCATTTGGTCTATACGCACTAACCAACTACGTGGGAAAGTTATGGGCACTCGACGTCGTGGTATCAGCCGAAGCCTTCGTGACGTCAGCGACTGAGTGGCGCGGGCCGGGTTGGACCGCGTAACGTGACTTCCTTTGTAATGGACGTTGCTAGGTCTGCTCGCCGGCCGCGTTCGCAACATGCAGGTGTGCTAAGGGCGATGGGCCCAGACCCCTGTGCGCTTAGGTTTAGACCATCGTCTTGACCTCTGTGTTGTGCCTAGGTGGGGCTGCGACGTGTTGATCTTCCGCGGCCGGGCATGACCCAAAAAAGTGTGTCCAGCCAAATGGGATCAAGCGTGTTGGGTTATGTGGTGCACCCCTGCAGGGAAGTTTATCTATTCGAATAGCCGCGTCCCTCGGTAAAAGGACGACCTGGAGTTGTACCTTGACCTTATGACAACTAGAACTAGATAATTAATAAAACACACCCTTCCAAGAGCCAGATACAACCCGGTGGTCGCTCTCTAAGAGGGCGACGAGGAGGGGATCGCCGGGTAGGATTATGCTATGCGATGCTACTTGGAGGACTGCAGTCTACTCTCTTCTACATGCTGCAAGACGGAGGCTGCGAGAAGCGTAGTCTTCGACAGGATTAGCCATCCCCCTCTTATTCTGGCATTCTACAGTTCAGTCCACTGATATGGCCCTTTACACATATATCCATGCATATGTAGTGTAGCTCCTTGCTTGCGAGTACTTTGGATGAGTACTCACGGTTGCCTTGTTCCCCCCTTTTCCCCCTTTCTTTACCCGATTGCTGCGACCAGACGATGGAGCCCAGGAGCCAGACGCCACCGTTGACGACGACTCCTACTACACTGGAGGTGCCTACTACTACGTGCAGCCCACTGACGACGACCAGGAGTAGTTAGGAGGATCCCAGGCAAGAGGCCTGCGCCTCTTTCGATTGTATCCTATTTTGTGCTAGCCATCTTATGGCAACTTGTTTAACTTATGTCTGAACTCAGATATTGTTGCTTCCGCTGACTCGTCTATGATCAAGCACTTGTATTCGAGCCCTCGAGGCCCCTGGCTTGTATTATGATGCTTGTATGACTTATTTATGTTTTAGAGTTGTGTTGTGATATCTTCCCGTGAGTCCATGATCTTGATCGTACACGTTTGCGTGCATGATTAGTGTATGATTGAATCGGGGGCGTCACAAGTTGGTATCAGAGCCGACTGCCTATAGGAATCCCCCTTTCCAACTCCTTGGCCGAAGTTGAGTCTAGTCGATGAAAACTATTTTACTAACATGGTTGTGCGGCTCATGGGCCCACGTCGCCATTGGGTGTTATTAGGATCTTTTATTCCTTGCCTATACTCGGGGACTCTGAGCTCTCTTCTATTCGGGTTAAACGATTTTACTAACTCCGACTCTAGGTTCTCATAATTACTTCCTCCCGGAGAGCCCCTTATTACAGACGATCGCTTGCTGCACCAGACATTTCCGAAGATGCTATTTGATGTTTTACCGAGACACTTGTGCCCACTGCCCTTGCAAATTCACTACCACCGAGACATCCCTATGGATAACTACTTATACTTGCCATCCATACCTTCATTCTCGATTACTATTTTTAGTACAAGATACCCAAAGCTGCTTCCCACTATTCTGAGAATCCTTTGTGCTTACTGCCTTGCAGTCTCTTTGCCACCTGAATACCCCTAAGTATAATTCCTCACACTTATCAAGGATTTGTTCATCCTCAGTTGTTCATGTGTTTCATAAAATTCTTTGGAATAATATTCGGTTTTCTGAAAATCCTCAGCAGCCTATTGCTCTTGAATACCTTGAATTCCTGCATTATGGTTAGTTCCACATTTCTAGTAATCTCCGTTGACATCCTTTGTCACTATCATTTTGAGTCCATTGATTCAAAAATTGCGAATGCTCGCAATCCTCAATCAGATCCTAGAATTCATCCTTTCGACTCAGACATCATTTTAAACATGAGCTGGATCTCGACCAATCAAATTGTTGTCAATTTTACCCCTAAGCTTACTCAACCTATCCATCCTTAATCTGAGCGTTTGCTTCTGATCCATTGATTTGGAAATCATAACTCCTTTAGATGTGATCTTTGAATTAGCCAGTTGCTTCTATAATCCAATGCCTTTGCATTGTTTCTTCCTCTGGTTGAGTACCGATACTCACATTAGCTCCATTATGGACCGCCACACCCATTGCTGGGTTGTTATCTGATGGTATCATACACATACAAATCTTGTGAGTTCTTTCCCTGATGCATAATGCTTTGACAACCATGCTCTACTTTCGAGCTTGTGTTAATTACTCCTAAAAATTCATGGTATATGTTTCTAAGATGCCCCGATGGGTTGAACCTATGCCTTCCTTAATCTGTGTGAACCCAAAAACTACTATGGGTCGTACTCTACCAGTGTTATGACAGATAAAATTTCAACACCACAACCTCATTGAAGACGAGAAGTGAATGAAAGGTTATGCACTAAAGAAGTGGGAGTCGACCTTGAACTTTGTGTTCATGCCCATGGACATGATGTAGATCCTATCGTGGAAACTTCTTGTAATAATAACTATTTCCTTTATAAATATTATCTGGTATCTGTGAATTGATCCATTGCAACCGTGGTTCCGACCATGATTGTTCTCCTTTGACTCTATTTCTCGGACAAGTTCAAGTACTTGCCTTCTGCAGACCAGTACGCCTTCCCAACCTCTATTTTGATCTGCCTTCGAGTGCCACCCCCTGGTATCTCGAGGATATCTTGCCATCGCACTACATATTATGAATTTCTGATGAAGTAGTACATTTCCCTGTCATGGTCACTCCAATGGTTCTGGGTTGTCGTCATCCGAGGGCTCCGAGAATTGAGTTGAATCCACACGGCAATTCAGTAATCCTAGTACTTTGTTGTTGAGAAGTTTAATACTCCATCATGTCATTCCTAGCCTGATCGGCTACATCATTATCATGCTAAATTTAATCGTGCTACTTGGTCCTTATTCCCGGAGCACAACTTTCAACGATGAGCTAAGCTTGCGTCGATTTGCATCGTCATATCATTTCACCTTGAACAACAAACTTGATTTCGAGTTTGTGTCCTAACCATCATTCCAATAACCTTTCGCTTCATCATTCGTTTGACTTGATGTCATCGTAGATCGATTACATCTTCGTGAAATCTCTCGACAAATGTGTCGTGATGATCATTTGTATTCCGAGCTTTTCCATCATATCAATTGAATTCATGATGAGAAATACCATCCTTGCCTCGATGATTTGTGATATCATTGACCACTTTATTGTCTTCCCTCCAACACAAACTTGCTCGTGTTTTGTGATATACCTTGAGATCCTTGCTATCCAGCCTTTGTTCTTCTTTACCTTGGGGTATTACCATCTTTTATGTCAGGATTGTTATGAGAATTTCACCACCGCTGGAGAATTCTTGATACAAGTGATACATATCACGATCACCATTCTAATACTGATCATGCTACCTAAGCCCATATTTCGGGTGCACCATTCGACCAATCTTTAAATTGTGTATGTTTCCCTCGAGCATACATCATTAGGTCATTTGATCTGAAAAATGTTATCACCGTGTTCACATGATTGTGGAAATCCATCCTTTTGGAATTCTCGATGAATGGTCACTGAGTCCATAAGCCACCTCCTCATCCTCTCCTTGGCTTAATGATGAACCCTTGTTCGGAACTCACTTCCATAGTTCATTTCCCGAGAATCTTACATTGTCATCTCGTCAATGTGTGTTACACCTTTTCTTCTCACGCACCTTGAGTCTGAGGTATCCTAACACCGACCAGATCTGAATCCCGGTCAGATATGATGGTTGGAATATATTTCCAAGGGTAATAACAATGTTCTTTTATGACCCGGTAAGGTGGTGTCATGCCCAGCACACCTGGCCGGAGGACCTACTGTTATAGTTTCCTTTTTAGCAAGATTATCCATTCTTCCATGAGGAAATTGAAAGACTTATTCTATGAGTTGTTCCTGATGGATCCTTTGTATCCAAAGTCTGACCTTGCTTGAAGACCATGCCAATGTTATCTCGAAGCATGTCAGTGATACTCCGATTTTCAATAAGAGCACTTGAAGAACAATGCTAAATTTTCTTTGTCCATTATCCAAACACCGTTGCTTGGGTTATGTCATGAAATTCCTCTCCCCTTACCGAAATGGTTTTCTACTTTCTATCCTGTCATGGATATCATGTTCTGTTTGTCCTTGGGAAGGATATATCCCTGAAACATGTGTTTAAACACATTTTCCCTTCCATTGTTCTGTTTAATCTGATGATCGCATTTTCCTTTCCATGGCTTTGTTTAACCTTACTGGTGATCTATATGATCTAAGCAGTATTATTCTCCTGCTTAGGTAAGCACATCGTTGAACCACTCTGTCACTAAGACCCTATTAATATGGTTGATAACGTTCTGGTAACTACCGATGGACGAGAACTTTACCTATTGGTCTGCCTCGTTCAACGAGCAGGAAGATGGTTCTCTTTGTCCCTCGCCCTTGGTACTGACATTGTCGACATAATTGATAGGCTATCCTTTAACATGCCTTGTTATCATGACTGTGCAAAATATCACCGCCCTTTCTACCTTTAACCCACATGGTGGGCCCATAACCCACAGTTCCACAGGATCGAAACCTGACTCACCTATACACCTCTTGTTCCCAAGGTTTCTCCTCGCGCGTGGCCTCATAAGTAGTTCACGAGCCACATTTGGAGAGCTCATCAATCCTGGTATCAGACAAAATACTTATTCCCGTTGCCTTGAACCCCGTTCATGCCCCGTTTCAGGCATCGAACGTTTGTCTGTCCGCTTGAAACTTCACATGTTACCTCCTTACTATGCTCTCGATATTTTCGTAAGTTTCCATTCGAGAGTTACTTCCGCGGTTCCGCCACCTTCCTCGATGTTATCGACCAGATAGTCGACCTTGCGGAGGTCTATTCTCTCGGACTGCCCACCCTTTATTCTTTCGTAAGTACGATGGAGTTCCTGATGAAAGGATGCCGACATTCTCATGATTACCCGAAGCAGAGAAATGAAGCATCAATGTAATGGATCGACCTCTTCGAGAAGAGCAACCAAGGCCGAGAAGATCCGTTACAATTTCGTAACTAGACCTTTCCCCCTTCTCTACCTCTTAAATCTCCGGACGTGATTTCTTGTAGTGGAGGAGAATTGTGACGCCCGAATAATTAAGCTACAGTAATCCCACGTTAACGATGCCACGTCACCTCGGTTATTGTTTCTAATCTCGCATTTGTTTGAAACCAATTCAAATTCAAAATTTAAAATCAAGCAAACAATAAAAGTTTTGAAATATTAAAACTAAAATGTTCAATAAATAGTAGATAAATCAGAGGCTATGATAAAATGGTAAACAACATTATTGAAATTTGATAGGTGACTTAAATAACCTCAAACAGTGGTTGAAAACATTATTTAATAACCTTTTTATTAATACAAAATAAATATGAAATGATATTTACCCCAAACTAGTTGTTGTGGTAGGATATATTGTGTTGTGATTTGTGGGCCAGCTCTCATATTTTACAAAACTCTTTTGGTGTCCAGACAATTAGCCAAAATAGAAAAACAAAAATAAGAAAAAGTAAAACAAAAAAAGAGAAAAAGAGACCCCTCCCCCGAACTGGGCCTCGACCCAGCAGGCCATCGGGCCAACCAGCCCAACTGGGCAAAGGCCCAGCCGGCCACCCCACTCCCCCCATAACCCCCCACCCCTGGTCAAACCCTAACCCAACCACCCGCACTCCTCCCCCCACGTCGCTTCCCCCCGATCCAGATTGGATCGGGGCTCACAAGCACGCCGTCGCCGCTGCCCGGAACGCCGCCTCACCGTCCTCCTCTCCGACCCCTCACTGGAGCTGCC
>NC_041384.1:3248359-3258702 GCF_002162155.2 Triticum dicoccoides | reverse complement strand
AACCCAACCACCCGCACTCCTCCCCCCACGTCGCTTCCCCCCGATCCAGATTGGATCGGGGCTCACAAGCACGCCGTCGCCGCTGCCCGGAACGCCGCCTCACCGTCCTCCTCTTCGACCCGTCGCTGCAGCTGCCCCACCGGACTCCATCGCCGACATCGTCTCCGTCTACAAGGCCGTCCCCATCTTCCTCCTCACGCCTCGCTGCCCTGTACCCTGCATATCGATGTGAGCCGCCGCCTCCCTCCTCCCTCTCTGCTTCCGCAGCACCGTGCCCTTCCACCCACAATGCCGGCCACTGCCGCTGCTCTACTGCCGCAGCTGCTGCTCCGCTACCGTCGCCATGTCTCACCCCACGCCCTGCTCCCCGCAGCGCGTGCCGAACTGTCGCGGCCCTTGCTGCCTGCGCCCGGGGCCGGAACCCACGCCCGCACGCGCCCCCTGTCGCGCTCGCCGTGACCTTCATCCCCGGCGCGTGCACGACCCTGGACACGCCACGCCCGTGACCCCATTTCGGCTCCGCCACCTCCCGCCTCTCGCTCCACCTCACGGCCGACGTCCTGCCGCTGCTCACTCGCCGCCCCGCTCCGGCCTCCCTCGCCGCGGTCCGCCTCCCTACGCTGGCTGCTCGCCGCGGCTCGCATCGCCGCGCCCTCACCAGCCACGACCTCGCCTAGCGTAGCCGCACACCAACTCTGTTGCATCCCGCCTCCGTCTGTGCTGCCCGCGCGCAGCGCCACTCCCCTGGCCACCGGCGCCGCCCTGCTGCTCTCCTACTGGCGTCCCCCTCCGGTGACCGCCCGGCGTCGCCACGGCGCCCTGGGCGTGTGCCCGATTGGGTTGCGCCCGAAACTGTCACCCGCGCCCGTTTGCCCTCTGCGCCCGTGCCCACTAGCCCCTCTGGACCAATGACAGGTGGGCCTAGCCCAGAACGTTTTATAAAAAAAAGAATTAAAAATATATATATATAATTATAATTAATTAATTAATTACAGAAATAATTAACTTAATTAATTTTGATTAATTAAACTAAACAAATAATTAAACTAATTAAACATTAGTTATCTAATTAACCTGGTTAGTTAATTAGCTAATTAATATGTATGACAATGGGGCCCACCCCCTAATCAATAATAATTAGGCTAATTAAAATGTTTAATTAATATGTGTCACCGACCAGTGGGACCCCCTGGTCAGGTTGACCAGTCAACTCCGTTGACTGCTGACGTCAGCATGACATCATGTTGATGTCATTAACCCATTTTTAGAATTAATTTAAATAATTAATTAAATTCCAGTAATTAATAAAATCTTTAGAAAATCATATCTTTTAATCCGTAACTCGGATGAAAATACTTTCTACATGAAAGTTGCTCAGAACGACGAGACGAACCCGGATACGCAGCCCGTTCGTCTGCCACACACCCCTAACATACCAGACTCGCAACTTTCCCCCTCCGGCTCCTCTGCCCAAAAACGCGAAACACCGAGGATACTTTCCCGGTTGTTTCCCCCTTCACCGGTATCACCTCATACCGCGTTAGAACACGTCTAACTTTGCCTGTTATCTTGTTATGCACTTGCTTGCTATGTATTTACTGTTTCTCCCCCCTGTTCTCTTCGGTAGACCCCGCGACGATGCTGATGCCCCTGTGGTCGACTACGTCACCGATGACCCCTCCTTCTTGTCTGAGCAACCAAGCAAGCCCCCCTTGATCACCAGATATCGCCTATTCTCTCCTATACTGCTTGCATTAGAGTAGTGTAGCATGTTACTGCTTTCCGTTTATCCTATCGTGATGCATAGCGTGTCCTTGCTACTACTGTTGTTACCTTTACCTGTAATCCTACATGCTTAGTATAGGATGCTAGTTTTCCATCAGTGGCCCTACATTCTTGTCCGTCTGCTGTGTTATACTATCGGGCCGTGATCACTCGGGAGGTGATCACGGGTATATACTATACTTTATACATGATACATGTGGTGACTAAAGTCTGGTCGGCTCGAGGAGTACCCGCGAGTGATTCACGGATTGGGGGCTGAAAGGACCTTGTTCCCGACGGCCCTCTGGGTGGATCTTCGTGGCGGAGCGACAGGGCAGGTTGAGACTACATGGGTGAGAGGTGGGCCTGGCCCTGTCGGTGTTCGCGGTTATTTCAAAATAACATGCATAACGAGTTCTTGGTATTTGTCTGAGTCTGGCCATTTGGTCTATACGCACTAACCAACTACGTGGGAAAGTTATGGGCACTTGACATCGTGGTATCAGCCGAAGCCTTCGTGACGTCAGGGACTGAGTGGCGCACGCCGGGTTGGACCGCGTAACGTGACTTCCTTTGTAATGGAGGTTTCTAGGTCTGCTCACCGGCCGCGTTCGCAACGTGCAGGTGTGCTAAGGGCGATGGGCCCAGACCCCTGTGCGCTTAGGTTTAGACCAGCGTGCTGACCTCTTCCGCGGCCGGGATGACCCAAAAAAGTGTGTCCGGCCAAATGGGATCAAGCGTGTTGGGTTATGTGGTGCATCCCTACAGGGAAGTTTATCTATTCGAATAGCCGTGTCCCTCGGTAAAAGGACGACCCAGCATTCTACCTTGACCTTATGACAACTAGAACTGGATACTTAATAAAAACACACCCTTCCAAGTGCCAGATACAACCCGGTGGTTGCTCTCTAAGAGGGCGACGAGGAGGGGATCGCCGGGTAGGATTATGCTATGCGATGCTAATTGGAGGACTGTAGTCTACTCTCTTCTACATGCTGCAAGACGGAGGCTGCCAGAAGCGTAGTCTTCGACAGGATTAGCTATCCCCCTCTTATTCTGGCATTCTGCAGTTCAGTCCACTGATATGGCCCTTTACACATATATCCATGCATATGTAGTGTAGCTCCTTGCTTGCGAGTACTTTGGATGAGTACTCAGGGTTGCCTTGTTCCCCCCTTTTCCCCCTTTCTTTACCCGATTGCTGCGACCAGACGATGGAGCCCAGGAGCCAAACGCCACCATTGACGATGACTCCTACTACACCGGAGGTTCCTACTACTACGTGCAGCCCACTGACGACGACCAGGAGTAGTTAGGAGGATCGTAGGTTGTGCTAGCCATCTTGTGGCAACTTGTTTAACTTATGTCTGAACTCAGATATTATTGCTTCCGCTGACTCGTCTATGATTGAGCACTTGTATTCGCGCCCTCGAGGCCCCTGGCTTGTATTATGATGCTTGTATGACTTATTTATGTTTTAGAGTTGTGTTGTGATATCTTCCCGTGAGTCCCTGATCTTGAATCGGGGGCGTCACATTTCTGTCTTTCTTACGGTCTTCTCTGTCCCATCGCATCGCCTTGGCATGCTATTTGTTTTGGTACAAACGTTTCAACCGTGGTATTATAGGAGCATACCACATCACCTTGGCAGGAATCTTCTTCCTGGTGCGCTCGCCCTCGACATCACCAGGGTCATCGGGGCTGATCTTATAGCGCAATGCACCGCATATCGGGCAAGCGTTCAAATCCTCGTACTCACCGCGATAGAGGATGCAATCATTAGGGCATGCATGTATCTTCTGCACCTCTAACCCTAGAGTGCAGACAACCTTCTTTGCTTCGTACGTACTCTCGGGCAATTCGTTGTCCTTTCGAAGCATATTCTTTATCATTACCAGCAACTTTCCAATCCCTTGTCAGATACACCATTATCTGCCTTCCATTGCAGCAATTCCAGTGTGGTGCCTAGCTTTTTCTTGTCACCTACGCAATTCGGGTACAACATTTTTTTGTGATCCTCTAACATGCGCTGCAACTTCTTCTTCTCAAAATCACTTGCGCAGTTTCTCTTTGCATCGGCAATGGCCCGACCTAGATCATCAACGGGCTCATCTGATGCCTATTCTTCAGCTTCTTCCCGCATTGCCAGCTCAGCTTCTTCCCGCATTACCGGCTCAGCTTCTTCCCCCATTTTTGTATCATCGTATTCTGGGAACCCATGGCCAGGATAGCTGTCGTCATCCTCTTCTTCTTCATTGTCTTCAATCATAACCCCTCTTTCTCCGTGCTTGGTCCAAACATTATAGTGGGGCATGAAACCGGACTCAAACAGGTGGATGTGAATGGTTCTTGACGTAGAGTAATTCTGACCATTCTTACAGCCAGCACATGGACAAGGCATAAAACCATCCGCCCGCTTGTTTGCCTCAGCCACAAGCAGAAAAGTATGCACGCCATTAATGAACTCGGGAGAGCATCGGTCATCATACATCCATTGCCGCTCATCATTAATACACAGCACCAAAAACACCAAATTAATACAATACATAAAGTTCATACAACACTTAAATGCAACAAACTAATAACTCTCTATCTAAAGCATTTAAATGCAACAACAAATGCGATCAAGATCGCAACTAAGGTAACAATTGATCCAACAGCATAATGATACCAAGCCTCACTATCAATGGCATATTTTCTAATCTTTCTAATCATCAAGCGCATTTTCTCCATCTTGATCTTGTGATCATCGACGACATCGGCAACATGCAACTCCAATTCCATCTTCTCCCCCTCAATTCTTTTCAATTTTTCTTTCAAATAATCGTTTTCTCTTTCAACTAGATTTAACCTCTCGACAATAGGGTCGGTTGGAATTTCCGGTTCACATACCTCCTAGATAAAAATATCTATGTCAACTTGATGGGCATAATTTGTCATAAACACGAAATGCAACAAATAGTTTTAAAAGAGAATATACCATATCCGAATCATAACAAGGACGAGGGCCGACGGGGACGGATATCAAAACCATGGCACTATGTATAACAAACAACGTATGGGTAAGATAATTATACGACTAACTATATATCCAAATCACACAAACATCAATTTTTCATATAAAATTACATGAACAAGAGGCTCACCACAAGGTGGTGCCGGCGACCGGACAGTGCGGGCGATCGACGGTGGTTACGACAGAGATTTAGAAGGCACTAAGTAAACCACCCTACATATGCAAAGTAAGTGTTATTTTGACCTCAATTTGCATATAAATCAAATAGTACCAAATATAATTCCTCCCAAATTACTAAAACCCACAATTAGTCACTATATAAACCAATCACTACTAGAAAAAGGGCTATAGATGGGATTGACACTAATGGCGCACCAGACAAGCGGTGCGCCATTAGTATATACTAATGGCGCACCACCTTCTGATACACCATTAGAGTTGAAACTACTAATGGCGCACCTGGCCCCGGGTGCGCCATTAGTATCAATTTTTTTAACTAGTGCGCCTGTCCAAACATACTAATGGCACATCCAGACACAGTGCGCCATTACTAGTTGTAATTAGTAATGGCGCACCTGCCGGAAAGTGCGCCACTAATGTTGTTGTTTATTATTATATTTTTTATTCCCTTTTTTGCCAAACTACTAATGGCGCACTGTTCCACCGTGCGCCATTACTAGTTTAAACTAGTAATGGCACACTGTGGGACAGTGCGCCATTAGTATTTTTTTTGCAAAACTACTAATGGCGCACAACCAGGAGGTGCGCCATTAGTAACCTGGATTACTAATGGCGCATTTAGAGTTGGTGCGCCATTAGTAAGTGGGCAGCAACAAGATATTTTGGACAGCCTCTCCTACCTACACTCACTTTCTCCCCACTTCATTCTCTCCACCTCCTCCTTGTCTCGGGTGCCTCCTCTTTTTCACCTCATTTCCACCATAGATTCATTCAATTTAAGTGGTTAAATTACCTTGTTTTGATAGGTAAGTAAGGGGGGAAGCTATATTTATGTTGTTCTCCCTACGACAATGTGCACATGTACTTTTTATGGCCTAGCTAGATCTATGTATGTTCGTGGTGTTGCATATGTTCGTGGTGTTGCATATGTGTTTGTGTTTGGAGGTGTACCGGTATTTGAAATTCGATAGTTGCCAATATTTTGCCGGAATGTTGATTCATTTCCGTTTTGGCGAGAATTTTGGCATTAAGCATTCTTTTTGGTCCTATTTTTAGGGAAAGTCATGCCAAATTTTTTCTTGGTTCTAAAATATCGTTTTGCTCTACCCCGCAGGCGACCATGGTCCGCATGATGACCGAAGGCATCGTGAATAGGTTTTTGAGGTCCGCGAAGGCCGAGATGCTTCAAAAGAATGAGACGGAGATAAGATGTCCGTGTCGAAGATGCAAGCTGAAGAGCCTTATTGCGGACCCGGAATCCGGGCAGGTGCGAGACCACCTGCTCTTGCGTGGTTTCATGGATGGCTATCGGTGGCAAGGTGATGAAGATGACTAAGAAGTCGTCCATGGGGGCCGGGCAAGAAATGAGGAAGGGCAGCAAGACAACCACCGCGGCTCGGGCGGGCGAGAAGACGAAGAATCCCTAGGAGATGATCACGACGGTGATGCTGTACAGTCATCATGTAGAAGATGCAGGACATGATGATGAGGAAGATGCCGGAGCAGTCGACGGGCATGATCATGAAGATGATGATGCCGGCGGAGCAGACGACGCTGGACCATCGATGGGCTGGGTGCAGGACCCTCATATTCAAGAGCTGCTTCTCAAGCAGACGGATAACGCAAGAGCTGCCGCCCGAGAGAAAGCCAAGATGGATCAACTTGAGTTAGACGCGGTTACTCCATTGTATGAAGGATGCAGGCCCGAGGATACCCGCCTGAAAGTAACGCTCATGGCTCTGGAGATGAAGGTAAAACACAAAATGACCGATGCATGCTTCGACGAGAACATGTCATTCTGGCACGAACGTCTTCCCGAGGGGAACAAGTGCCCGACCAGTTTGGAGGAGGCGAAGAAAATCGTGTGTCCTCTGGATTTACCGCACGTGAAATACCATGTGTGCAAGAACAATTGCATCATTTATCGGGACGAGCACGCGGAGTCTACCATATGCCCGGTGTGCGTCGTCACTCGATACAAGAAGAGGAAGAAAGCTCCTCGAAAAGTGGTGTGGTACTTTCCGATCACTCCTCGTCTGCAGCGGTATTTAGCGGACCCTAAGGTAGCAAAGCTCCTACGTTGGCACGCAGATAGGGAGGAGAAGAAGCGAGAAGATGACGCAAATGATCCGGAGATAGATAAAAAAGACAAGATGCTGAGTCACCCTAAGGATGCGAGCCGGTGGCAAGCGTTGAACTTTGAAGACCCAGAATTTGGGAACGATCCAAGGAACATCATGCTGGGCGCGAGTACCGATGGAGTCAATCCGTTTGGCAGCCAGAGAAGCACACATAGCACCTGGCCTGTGTTTGTGTGGATGTACAACCTTCCCCCCTGGTTGTGCATGAAGAGGAAGTACATTCACATGAGTATGCTAATTGAAGGACCGAAACAACCAGGGAACGACATCAATCTGTATCTGGGGCTGCTGAAAGAGGAGCTTGACATGCTGTGGAAAACGCCAGCCAATACGTGGGACGCCGCAGAAAAAGAATATTTCCCTATAAGAGCCGCGCTGCTCACGACGGTGCACGACTATCTCGGTTATGGATATGTCGCGGGGCAGGTGGTCCACGGATTTTCTGGATGCGTCAGGTGCATGGATGACACAATGTATCGCCAGCTAGATAGAGATCCCGGGTCTTCGAAAACCGTGTTCATGGGATATCGAAGGTGGCTTCGCGACGATGACCCATGGAGAAAACGCAAGGATCTGTTCGATGGTGAAACCGAACCCCGAGGACGCCCGCGTACGAGGAGCGGCGAGGAAATAGACGAGCTGTTGAAAAATTGGAAAGACTGCCCACTGCCGGGAAAGAAGCAAAAGGCGCCAGAGCCAGGAAAGAAGCGAAAGGCGCCAGAGCCGCTGCTGAAGGTATGGAAAACGAGGTCTGTTTTCTGGGACTTGCCGTACTGGAAGATCCACCGTGTGCCTCACAGCCTTGATGTCATGCATATCACGAAGAACGTGTGCGAGAGTCTGCTTGGTACCCTGCTCAACATGCCAGAGAGGACCAAAGATGGGCCGAAAGCAAGGGCAGACTTGAAATCAATGGGCATCAGGGAGGATCTTCACGCTATATATGATGATCATGATGATGATGATGATGAGGCGAAGCAGGACACGGAAAGTCGTCTCAAAGGCAAGAAGGCCAAGAAGACCGGAACTGACTACCCTCCCGCGTGCTTCACTCTAATTCAGGAGGAGATCGAGTAGTTTTTCACCTGCCTCGTAGGAGTAAAACTTACTTACGGTTACGCGGGGAAGATAAGCAGATACCTAGACCCAGCGAAGCTGAAGTTCAGCGGGATGAAGTCTCACGACTGTCACGTGCTGATGACGCAGATACTTCCAGTAGCAATCCGTGGGATCATGGACGCGCACGTCCATGAAACCCGATTTGGCCTATGCAACTTTTTCGACGTCATCTCTCGGAAGACTGTTGGCGTGAGACAACTCAGAAGGCTACAGGAAGAGATCGTGGTGATACTATGCGAGCTTGAGATGTACTTCCCGCCCGCATTCTTCAACGTTATGGTGCATCTGCTGGTCCATATCATGGACGATATCATCCAACTTGGGCCGACGTTCCTGCACAGCATGATGCCGTTCGAAAGGATGAATGGTGTCATCAAAGGATACGTTCGCAACATCTCACATCCAGAGGGAAGCATAGCGAGGGGCTTTCTGACCGAAGAGTGCATCTCCTACTGCACGAATTATCTAGGCATCGAGAACCCCGTTGGTCTGCCCGTCAACAGGCACCTCAGCAGGCTCGCTGGATGGGGTCACCGTGAGGGTCGTCGCGAAATGCATGTCGACTTCGAGGGTCAACTCGCCGACTTTGAAAAAGCAAACCTAGTCACGCTACAACACATAGACGTGGTCGATCCTTGGGTGGTACAGCACAAAACCTTTATTAAGAAGATGTACAATGACCGAGGCCAACAGAGGACGGACGGACATATACTCAAAGAGCACAACTCATGTTTCACGCGTTGGTTCAAGCAGAAGCTTCTGTCGTACCCTTTACATGAGGATTCTTCCGCGGAAGAACAACTCATATTCGCCTTGTCACAGGGCGCCGAGCACAACCTGATGACCTATGAGGCATACGATATCAACGGCTACACATTCTACACCGAGGCCAAGGACATGAAGAGCGATGGTTATCAGAACTCCGGGGTAACAATGGAATCCTACACCGGTAACGACAAGGACAGATACTACGGAAGGATCGAGGAGATCTGGGAGCTGAGCTACGCTGGAGAGAAGGTCCCGATGTTCCGTGTCAGATGGACCAAGAGCGTCCTAAAAGAAGACCGGTATTTCACCACCATGGTTATACCCGAAGCCAAATCCAAAACCGCGGGCGCAAACGTCACCGCGAAAAATGAGCCATGGGTACTGGCTTCCCAAGTGGACCAATGCTTCTTCATTACCGACCCGTCAAAGCCCAGTCGTGTTGTCGTGAGGAGAGGCAAAAGGAAGATCATCGGAATGGATGGAGTAGCCAATGAGCAAGACTTCGACAAGTACGGTGACCCGAGGATCGAACATGACGACAATGATGAAGTAGCAGCATACACCACAAGAAGAAGCAGGACCACCCTACCTAAAGGACGTCCGTTCCACAGAAGAACTCCATTTGCAAAAAAGAAGGGCAAGAAGATTGTGAACAGATAGCTAGCTAAGATCGATTGTATTTAAATCGTAGCCTTCATTTCTCGATTGTATTTCATGGGCACTTTTTGAACTATCATGAATATTTTTAAATTTCATGGACACTCGATCTCGATCCCCCTCCATCTCGATCGCTATCCCACCTCGCCGCCGAGCACCCCCCGGTCCACCGGCCGCCGCCGTCGACCCCCCGCACCCTCGATTACCCTACTCAACCGCCGCCGCCGAACCCCCGCACCCCGCGCACCCTCCCCCGCTCCACCGGCATTACTGTTTGATGATATTTTTTAAAAAATTATTACTATCTTATAAAAAAATATTACTTATGGCGCACCACGGTGAGGTGCGCCATTAGTATGGATGTACTTATGGCGCACCGAAGGGTGGTGCGCTATTAGTATTGTGCCATTGCTATAAGAAAAAAAATACTAATGGAGCACCAGGGTGAGGTGCGCCATTAGTATGGATGTACTTATGGCGCACCGAGGGGTGGTGCGCCATTAGTATTGTGCCGTGCCCCATCCATATTCCCTCCCCGGCCCCTCCCTATCCCCTCTCTATCCCTCTCCCTCGCCCTCGATCCCCTTCCCCTCTCCTCTCCTGACGCCGCTGCCCCGCCGCCTCGACGCTGCCCCGCCGCCTCGACGCTGCCCCGCCGCCCCGACGCCGCCCCGACGCCGCCTCGACCCCGCCGTCCC